>NW_013665853.1:430296-433427 GCF_000517525.1 Limulus polyphemus | reverse complement strand
GAAATAATTGATGCCATGTACATATAAATACTTCCAGCATTTAGCATCCTTGTAATAATGTAAATTATTTCAATAAAATTATGAACATATAATTTGTCTCTAGAGGGATAGATCAAATTCATTCTGAGTGATAAGATGTTTACATTTAAGAAAACTAATATTTTTCCTGGAAATGAAAAATGATTCAATATAACAACAATAAATAGATAAATAATTTCAAAATATTACATATTTGGTTTAAAAAATTTTACAAGCAAGATTAAACCTTTTAAGTAAAAGAAAATGACATTGACATTAATAGTGCAACTGTTCGCGTGTTAACTGTGTGTTCTAATTACTACAGTAAATTTATTATATGATAACATGTCTCCTTTATCACATTTAATAAGGGTGCAGACGTGTTTGTTGGGCTGTAGTAGTTAATAATTTTGAATTTATTAATCTTTTATTTCGAAACATTACTTCATCTTTTTTTTTACCACGTCTATATGAAGTTACATAAAGCCATGATGTTGTTTTCATGAGAAAATATTAATTTCAAAGTTTACTAAAAAAATTAAAAACCAGTGTCACTCATTATTAACTTTAATAGTGCCAACCATCACAATCATGCAGCCTAAACACGTGTGAAGCAAATTCAAGTAGTATTTAGTGCTTAAAACCTTACCACATCTATATCTCGAGGTTTACAAATATCACTTAGAATTTCGTGAGCCATCATGTCATTTCTCAGCTTACTAAACACTTGGTGTTTGAATATATCTGTAAAAATGTATAAAAAGAGTTCGTAATGCTTATGCGAATGTACAACATAAAACATGTCATATTATAATATCAAACATACTGTACACTCTGGATCTTTGTTTTTCATGGCCCACTTTTCACCCAATGGCTATGTTTTAACTTTAGTTTCAGACTTTCTGTATAGTTAGGTATTTATGGTTAAGCTGGGATAACCGGACACCAATCTATGCTAGCCTATGAGATCATCTAAGTGTAATTAGCTGGGATGACCGGACACCAATCTATGCTACCCTATGATATCATCTGAGTGTAATTAGCTGGGATGACCGGACACCAATCTATGCTAGCCTATGAGATCATCTAAGTGTAATTAGCTGGGATGACCGGACACCAATCTATGCTAGCCTATGAGATCATCTAAGTGTAATTAGCTGGGATGACCAGACACCAATCTATGCTAGCCTATGAGATCATCTGAGTGTAATTATTTATTAGGTACTATATTTTTATAGGTAGTTATATTCAGTTAACGTCTATCCTACGTTTCTTCTTTAAGGCAGTTCTGAGACCATTTGCATGTGGTGAAACAAAGGAGCCAACAAAATACAGAATTCAGGAGCACAAAAGATATACAAGGTTGTGTAACACTGATCTACCTGAAATATTCCATCATGACAAAGAAGAAGATTGCATAATTGAATTCAATAATATTAAAATAACGAGAATCACACGCACAAGAAAAATTAAGTTAAAAGAAGCCTCACACATTCAACCAGTTGATAACAAGCTCCACAAACCTAGCATAGAAGACAGCAAAACTTGAATACCCCTCTTGAAAGCACCCAAATAATTAGCACAGTCGTGTCCCAATTGAGTGAGAGCCCGAATGAATAGCATACCGGCCTTTCTAAACAGGAAGCTCAGGCTTCAGAGATTCCCACTACCTCATACAATCCTTCTAAACACTCCTATGAACACTGCAGCAGAATCATAGCCGAATATAGGGCAGTTATTAACTAAAAAGTAACTAATTAGTAATGGGACTTATGTGCTCGTATAGGCTACTAACCATGGCAACGATTGATCTATAATGATGTGAGCAACAGCAGAATAAAAACAAGTCTTTACTTATTCTAATGTGAATCAATGTTTTTTACCAAACGATTTTTATTTGAGTTTTGAAAATAGGGTAGTATATAATATCTAATAGTTAAATATCATGATCACTTATTTCCTAAATCACTTAATTTGTTCGTTAATTCTGAATATATTTAAGTTATAAACTTTTATTTCAATGCGATGTTTCACGAAAAATGTAACATCATGTGGAATATTTATTAAGTGAAAATGTGTATTTGGTTCAATAAGTTGATGATACATTTGACAAAATATGAATTATTTATCTGTTTGTGAGTCTAAATAAATATGAACTGTTTGTTGGAGTACGCGTTTATTCTTGTAGAAGACGAGAGGAAAACAAATAGGCTAACCGCAAACAAATTCCTATACCATCTTAGTGTCACTGGAATGTAGACAAAGTTATATTACACGTTCTTCTAAACTATCAGTCATTTGGTTTAACAAACACTATCGCTGATGTCAAAACACGTCAATACAAGAAACGAAAAGTCTCCACACTAAGTGACAACCTCTACTGAGAAGCGATACGTCATTTTTCAAGCTCAATTTTTATCTAATATTTTTTATATTCTAATGATGATAAATAGCAAGATACTGACAAATAAATATATAAAATATATACACACGAATAAAGACTCAAGCTCTTAATTTTTTTTAAAAGCCTGATTGAGAAATATAGGATTTTTTTTTGCTTTACTGGAAATTATCTGGTTGTCTCTGAGGTAATGTTAACTGAGATGGGTCTAATTAAGTAATGATACATGCTACTTAAAATTATTTTATGCAGTTACACTGTTTTAATATTGGAATGATAACTAGAAGTAAGGGCGAACAGAAGATTCCTCCCATTTCAATCATAAACCCATACATGGCATCTTCTATCATTTGTGAATTCTTTATCAGTGTTCAAACGGAGGAGATGGGGGGGGGGTGACAAATGCATTCCAATTACGTCTTATTCATTTAACTACCTCATTTAGTATAATAATATTATCGTGCCATCATGGGAATAATTCCTTTAGGCATTTGTTATCGCATGGTATAAAATAAAAAAGAATATTCATAATATATGTTTTACAAACACAATAACAATCAAATTGTTTATTTCTCATACTTAACTTACTTTCTCCTTTGAGTTGTTTATACTCATTTGCATGATGTTTACTTTTAACTTCGTATTTTCATATACAGGGTGTCCCAAAAAAATGTATACACACTTTGAATGATTATAAATACAATGTTTATTG
>NW_013665853.1:427674-429739 GCF_000517525.1 Limulus polyphemus | reverse complement strand
TAATATATTAACTGATATAATACGACCTGTTGACTGTGTACATTGTTTCACAGGATTAACATGTTAACTGATATAATACGACCTGTTGACTGTGTGCATTGTTTGACATGGTTAACTGATATAATACGACCTGTTGACTGTGTACATTGTTTCACAGGATTAACATGTTAACTGATATAATACGACCTATCCCCTGTGTGCATTGTTTGACATGGTTAACTGATATAATACGACCTGTTGACTGTGTACATTGTTTCACAGGATTAGCATGTTAACTGATATAATACTGCCTGTTGACTGTGTACATTGTTTCACAGAATTAATATATTAACGCTATAACGAAAAAGGTGCAAATAGAGGTGACATAAATATCAATGTATACGGTCTAGACTTTCTTAAGTGTTGAATTTGATGTCTCCAGAGTTCTGGGGCAAATTTCTCTCAGTAACTATCTTACACAAACATATGATAACTTTTAAATGATAGACGATGAATAGAGCTATCCAAAGATGTATAATATGTTGAGTTTGTATTAAGTTTTTCTAGCAAACCAAGGTAAAAACAGTGGTGGGGTTTTAAAAGTAGCATGTCGCCAGCAGAAAAAAAAAATTAATTTCAAAGCACATGATAACGGCGACATGTTATTTTGGATATTTTGATATGTGAAAAAATAACAGAACAATAATCTAATAACAAATTTGTTCTCCTTTACGGTTGTATATCTTATCCAAAATAACATGTCGACGTAATCATGTGTTCTCCTTTACGGTTGTATATCTTCAAGACAATAATTAAAATTTTTTGAGTAAATAAAAAGATTAGAGTCTAAAATCAATCCGAGTAGTATATAATTTGATTTGATCCTGCCCCAAACACAGGGTATCAAGAGATATTTTGGGTATGACCATTTGGAGCTTGTAATAAAATTAGTTTTTTTAAGCACTTGACCTTCTTTACGCATATATCTAGTGCAGATACTCATATTATGTCATTTTGTTATATCGTTATACACAACATCCAAAACATTTGTTGTTATCAATAACTGACAGGGTAAGAGTAAATTGCATTCTTCAATAAAAATCACTGAACATGAAATTGCGTGAACTCCTTTACGTGTTCTTCTTTACTTCAGTTTTGCTTTACAGGGGAATATATAGAGCGCTTAATGCTTTTCCCGCCATATTTAGTTTCCACCATGTGCAGATGATTAGGGTAGGGTGGATTTGAAATGTATTAGTCACAAATCAACTAAATGTTTCTGCTAGAAAAAGTCCTTGAAAGCGGGATTAAATAACAGGTGTGTATCTCTTCAACTGTATAACTAACATCCCAAAACGGCAGCAGAAGGGAAAAACCTTCTTACAATTTGTTTGTTTATTGCCTTTTTATTCTAGGTATAATATAATCTGGTAAAGGAGAACATATGTGAAAAACAGTAGTCATCTTCATCAAGGTGAAAACATGACAGAATGTTGCCCAAGTGCTAGATTTTTGGTACAATGTTTTTCAGTGGTTATATTTTCAAGAACTGTATAAATCATACTTATAGGAGAAGTTTTTTAAACATTTTCCAGTTGTAAAATATGGAAAAAAAGAAAAGCCTGACTCTTAATTCACATTCTTATCAACCCACAGAAAATCGAATATTTGGCTACTAAGATATGCTCTTTCTAAAACCTTGTTTAAAATTAAAAACAATCTCCAGCAATGTTGATATTATGAACATTCACCCAACCTTCAAAGGGTTTAATTAGTAATCCTTGTTTATGCACTTGTTAAAAGAAATCTCAGAACTCAACAAAAATTCGAATTCGTAAATAGAACTTTAGAAAATTATACGACAAATCTATTCGATTCTCAAATAAAAACATGTTCAAACATGCTTATTTTAAGAGCATTTTGTTTAAAATATACAAATGCAACATATTTTTATTAGCATAAAACGACATAAACATTATTCTGGAAATTGATTTTCAAAAAATAGTTTTGATGCTACAGCATTACATGAAAATTATGCAGTACAAAAAGGGTTTTGTTAAATTTTTACAACATATAAACATACATG
>NW_013665853.1:418773-427062 GCF_000517525.1 Limulus polyphemus | reverse complement strand
AATTAACATGCCTCCATAAGAGTGGCTTTTAGTAGGCCTTACACCTATACATACACCTAATTAACATGCCTCCATAAGAGTGACTTACACCTATACATACATGAATTAACATGCCTCCATAAGAGTGGCTTATACCTATACATACATGTGTTTTTTTTGCATATTTCTTTTCTCTTCTCGTTCTTCATATTGATATGCAATGGACGGACAAACATCTGTTTTCTATTGGGCTAATAGAACGTGTCGAAATTCAACAAATTATATAAAGTTGTAGTATTTCAAGCAATGATCTAAAACTAAGAATTGTCAAATTAATATAGGAAAAGCTGTCTATAAAACTTCCAATATTTGTACCTTCAGTGTCATAGATTTTTAACAGAACGAAGGACCGTACCTTAGCTATAGTTATACGGAGCTGACAGTGAGAATAAATTGGATCACCTAAGTATAATGTCGACGAACAGACATCCGTTTTCCCAAATTATATTATTGTAAATAAATATTATATTTTAGTTCTTAAAAGACAGGATAAAAAAATAAAAACAATAATTTTTAGCGTTTCTTGAATGCCTATTTTCCGAAAATGTATGAGAAGTATTAAATTAGTGTCGATTACGATATTCGAATGACCTTATTTCTTCTGCATAAAATTAACGAATTATACACGAACATTTATAATAGATATGACAAAGCCTTATTTTATGAAAACCTTAGGCCTTGTGTATAAGTCACAGTAGCTTTTCTCCAGCCTTTATTTAAATTATTTCTGTAACTCAATTGGAGACATTAGTATAAGCCAGATCTAGCTTTAAACTGACAAACTCTTCGTTTTATAGTTTACGAAAGGGTTTGTTTGTTTTTAATTATGCACAAAGCTACACAATGGGCTATCTGTGCTCTGCCCATCACGGGTATCGAAAACCGAATTCTAGCGTTGTAAGTCTGCAGACATACCGCTGTGTCACTGGGGGGGGGGCAAGCTGTAAGGAACAGAATTTTTGTCCAAAATTCAAGATTGAAAAACAAAAAAGCCATTTATAGGACTTTTAACCTGTTGCTAGCTTATCTTACAATCTTGAGTGGCATCATAGATTAAAGAATTAAAACTAAGTACGTTATTTCAAAAATATTGTCCTTTTCAAGATTCTTATCCTATTTCGCCATGTTGATTTTCATTGCTGTGCATAACATTTTTAACACAATGTAAAAAAAGTTACTTCCAACAAGCAACACATTAATTAAAATAAGTGTTTTCTTATTCACACCTCACGTTTGTACAAGAGGTTGAATTTGTATTTCATTATTCTCAGTTCACGTTTGCATGAAGTGTTCTGTTAGTGTTTGATTATGTTATTCACAAAATCATGTTTATACAATATGTTCAATAGTTTTGTTTTGAAAAAAAAACATGTTTGAGATGCACTTCATCGTGGCGTTTCTGAAGATATAACAAAATCGTTAGTTGCCATTTTCAAATAGTAGATTATGTCACAGTACATAACCTTTTATTTCTGGTGCTTGTAAACCGGATATGGCTTAGTGGGTCATGTGCCGAACTGTGCTTCAGGATGTCCAAGTCTCAAGAAGGGTTTACTGGTGCTTATAAGCCAGATATGGCTTAGTGGGCCATGTGCCGAACTGTGCTTCAGGATGACCAAGTCTCAAGAAGGGTTTACTGGTGCTTATAAGCCAGATATGCCTTAGTTGGTTAAGTGCGGAACTGTGATTCAAGATGTCCAAGTCTCAAGAAGGGTTTACTGGTGCTTATAAGCCAGATATGGCTTAATGGGTCATGTGCCAAACTGTGCTTCAGGATGTCCAAGTCTCAAGAAGGGTTTACTGGTGCTTATAAGCCAGATATGGCTTAATGGGTCATGTGCCGAACTGTGCTTCAGGAGGTCCAAGTCTCAAGAAGGGTTTACTGGTGCTTATAAGCCAGATATGCCTTAGTTGGTTAAGTGCGGAACTGTGATTCAGGAGGTCCAAGTCTCAAGCAGGTTTTCTGGTGCTTGTAAGCCAGATATGGCCTAGTGGGCAGTGTGCCATACTGTGCTTTGGGAGGTCCAAGTCTCAAGCAAGGATAAGCCGTTAAACACGCTTTGCGCGTATTAATTTCGGTGCTTAATAACTATGAGAATCAATTGCGCTAAAAGTGCCCGCGTTAGTGGTGGATGGTGTTGCTGACTGGTTGCCCTTTCCCTTCCTCTGTTCAGCATTTCGAATAAGGGAGAGTTATACCCAAACCTCTTAAGGCCTGTCAACTGGTCGTTTATCCCATGTTTCTTTGAATAAGGGAGAGTTATACCCAAACCTCTTAAGGCCTGTCAACTGGTCGTTTATCCCATGTTTCTTTGAATAAGGGAGAGTTATACCCAAACCTCTTAAGGCCTGTCAACTGGTCGTTTATCCCATGTTTCTTTGTTCATTTGTTTCTAGCGCAAAAGTGCACAGAGGACTCTTTATGTTCAGTCCACCGCGGTGAATCGAATCCCAAATTTTATCATTTTATTTAGGTAAACTTATCGCTGACACGTCGGGGGGACTTAACCCATGGGCCACACAAGGTGAAAATACCGGTACTAATCTGCTGCCTCTATTATGTTAGTTAGAGAATCAAATTAATTATCGTATACGAATTAACTAAGTTACTGTAGAACTTAGTTCCAATAATATTGTATGTAGTTAATGATAGGCTTAAAAACCTAAGCTTAATATTCATTATTTTCATAATATCCAAGCTATGTTGCATTTTTCCAAATGTTACAACTTTTACTCACTGTATTTCTCAACTTTTACATAAGCGAGAATTGTTTATTAAGATAACGTAGTTTTTGTATATTTGATAGCCAGTAACATTTTTTCAAATAGATATTAAAAATGAGATGATACTTTTTCAGGCTAAGCTCCTCACTCACGAAATTACAGTAATTTTAAATATTTATTTGCTCTTATTTCATAACTATATTACCTTTGTAGCTGTTGAGTAGCATTGAGAGCCGATGTGGAGTCTGGTAAACAAAATAGTTACATTTCAATATCTTATTTCATAATTATAATAGATTTGGTTTCACTTCGGTTCTCTTGTAGGGCTTTTATTTAAGGTTATTTAAATCACTGAAGATGTAAAAATGGTATCTTTTTTCTCCATTAGATTGTTTAGCAGTTAATTTATTTTACAATTGCCGGTTATACAGGAAGTATCATCAGTTTGAGAAGAAGATACATCCATTTTTAACAGAAACGTGGGTTTCTGTGAGAATAAAGTTTTAACAAAAGGATTGAACTTACTTTAACCATATCTAAATAACTAATACACATCAAAAACCCGATATCGCTAAGACGGTCCATTTCGTCTATCTACAATCCCCATATGGCAGCTAGTTTTACAGCACTTACCAAACTGACTATTTAACCATATCTAAATAACTATACTACATACTGAAAAAAAAAGAAGATACGAAATACACATCAAAAACCCGATATCGCTAAGACGGTCCATTTCGTCTATCTACAATCCCCAAATGGCAGCTAGTTTTACAGCACTTACCAAACTGACTATTTAACCACACGCTTCATGACATGTTCCGGAGTTCACAGTTAGGAATATTTTTATTTTGATATTATATCGTATTTACAGGTGAGATAATACAATACTTCTATCCCGTTCAAACTTTAATGTGTATTAGTTCAAATAAATGACCACATTTAATTTTATCTTTTTTTACGAAGTTTTTATTCGTAATATGTATCCTAGTGATCTCAATATAATTAAACAAAATACAGAAAAAGGTATTATGTCTAAGCACTTGAAGTTCTTTGAAGTAAATACACGAAGAAACTTGCCCCCCCCCACACACACCAGTGGCTCAGCAAGAATTATAAAGGCATACAAACCGGGTTTCGATACTCGTAGTAGGAACAGCAGGAATAGCCTATTGTGCAACTTTGTGCTTAACCAATAGATTAACTGCTTATTTGCTTTTGCTTTTTGTTTGTTTTTTAAATTTGCTCAAAGCTACACGAGGGCTATATGCGCTAGCCGTCCCTAATTTAGCAGTGAAAGACTTGAGGGAAGGCAACTAGTCATCACCACCCACCGCCAACTCTTGGACTACTCTTTTACCAACGAATAGTGGGATTGACCGTCACATTATAACGCTCCCACGATTGAAAGGGCAAGCAAATTTGGTGGTACGGGGATTCGAACCTGCGATCCGCAAATTGCGAGTCGAGTACCCTAACCACCTGGCCATGCCGGGCCCTGAAAGTTGCCGGTGACTTGGGATTGTTCGTGAAAATAGCCCTTTGCGCGAAATTTCACAAACAAACAATCTATCAGACCTACCGCTTGGAGCGCTGTTATTACCATGGTTATGCTTTTCTGGCTCAGTGGACAGTCATAGAAATATACAGTCCTTTTACACATCGAAGAACTTTTTGAAAAAACGCAAAATATGAACCACAAAACCTGGATTCAGGGACTCGTGGTATTACAATTTTCGTTGTCACTCTTTGCTTGGGTTCCTGCGTGACAATGGATAGTTCGTTTTTCTTAGGGATTTTTTTTTCTACAAAACGTGTTTCTTCGGTTGAGTTAGATAAGCTAACAAAAGAAATGCAATCACGGATTTTTTTCTTTATCATTATCAATGTAGAATATCGCGCATGCATTTGAGAAAAAAAAAACAGCCTTGTGACAACAGCAAGGGCCATCAATGGTCATTCCGGAGTTAGACCGAACTATAGTTACACGTTTACAAAGCAGCACATGTAGACCGTGACAATGAAGAAAAACAATGGCTTTGTGTGAATTTTCCTTATTTCGCAAACCTTTAGGTATTGATTTATGGTTCAACGTGACTGACGCATGTACTTGTCGTTCTTAGATTTTTTTTCATGTCTTGAATGTCTGAGAACGGACTATTACAGTAATACGGTTCGTTTCGTGTTGTCCATCGTTAGAAAAATTCTGAGATTCGGTCTCATAGGAAGTGTTACTTGATACTACACATACTCAAAAAATAACTGTTTGTGAGTAAAAAGAGAAAAAAAAATGAATATGAAAAACGTTTTGCAATAAGATGATTGAGACCAAACGAGCATAAAAAAACCGTGCTCAAAAGTGATTTTGACATTCGTTACTCTATATATAATCTAATCTACTACCTAGGCTGAAAAGACAAGGGACGGAGATGATACCGATATATTTTTAATACAGTTCCCAAGGACTTCTATTTCAAGTCTTCTAGTTTCTCTGTTTTTGTTTTTTTGGCTCTTTCTTCATTTCAACAACTCAAAGTATAGAATCGAAACAAACGACAAAACAGTATTGCCATTTAATTCGTTAAAACAATGGAGTAAGTCAAATAAAAAAAGAGTTGCATAATAATTAACTTTAACCAAATTTAAGTTAATGAAGCTTGGATAGGTTATCAGAAACGTATAACTAAATATCAAACATGGAATTCACTGAAACATAGGATGTGATGAGAGAGACATAAATTGATAGGATAATATAAGGTTAAAGATTAGGAACAATTCTATCCTCTAAGAGATGAAAAACGGACTCGGTAAAAACTGGATAAAGAAGAAGAAGATCAAGAAAAAAACACTACATTAATTATCAAAATGTTGTATGAACAAAAGATGAGAGATAGCAAGCAGTGAGAGAATAAATATGTTTACAATACCGGGGAGTAAGAAATAGAGATAAAAGTGACAGTCAGATCAGGCTAACAAGAGGTGTCTCAAAGTTTTGTTGTTTCTTTTTTTAATTTCATGCAAAGCTACACGAGGGCTATCTGAAATAGCCTCCCCTAATTTAGCAGTGTAAGACTAGAGGGAAGGCAGCTAGTCATCATCACCCACCGCCAAGTCTTGGGCTATTCTTTTAGCCACGAATAGTAGGATTGACCGTCACATTATAACACCCCCACGGCTGAAAGGGCAAGCATGTTTGGTGTGACGGGGATTCGAACCCGCGACTCGCAGAGTGCGAGTCGAGCGCCCTAACCACCTGGCCATGCAGAGTGAAAAGAACGAGATAAAATCTAATATGTAGATCATATATTAATAGGTACAATAAAAAAAAGCACAGTTTATAGTAAGAAATACATACGGAAGAAATTATAGCGCAAATAGAATAAAAATAAAGACATAAGGACAAAATGCAGAAGAAAAAAAGACGAAACCATGAAAGCAAAACAATTTTTCAGTAAAGAATAAAGAATACTTTTGACTTAAAAACTATAATTATAATCGTGGCCTTTCTTTTTTAATTCTTATTACACAGATAAAATTCTGACGACATCATAGTCTCTGGTGGGTGATTAGTTTTTCGGACGTACGACAAATATACCAATATTTATAGCAAAAAAAAGCAAGCTAAAATAATTATTACTTTCCCAAAATATATAATATATATATAGGATTTTTATATTACTAATCATGGTAGTTTTATATTAATATTTTTAAATACTAAGTTGGATTTCAAGACTCAAATAAAAAATTGCGATTAGCATTCAGTGAAAGATCAGACTCCATGAAGCCTTTTATAACGTACATTATAAGATCAGACTCCATGAAGCCTTTTATAACGTACATTATAAGGATAAGGAAAGGTTGTTTACGAATAAACATTACGTTTCACTTTAGAAAAATATAGACACAAATAGCCTATCTGGATATGCTTGTAAATAATGAAAAATTGGGATATGCTTTCTAAAGTTTTATATTTATAGGATTTTAACGATGTCGATGAGCTTCAATTTGGCGTATGAAGTATATCGTTGTTGAACTTGAATGGGAAGCTTATGCTCAACATCAAGTACCTATTGGCTATTCAAAAGTTGTTCATTGATTGAAACTTTATGGTGTTAGATTTTCAAATGCAGTAAAAATGTGCCAAACATGTTTTATAAGCAAAATAATTCATTTAATATTTGCAGATCTATTGAAACTTCATGTCAGATACTTCTAATAAAGTTAGGAATAATTCCCAACAATTATTGATACAATAAATAAAAACATAGGAAACTCATCTGTGCTTATAATGTACGTTATAAAAGGCTTCATGGAGTCTGTGCTTATAATGTACGTTATAAAAGGCTTCATGGAGTCTGTGCTTATAATGTACGTTATAAAAGGCTTCATGGAGTCTGTGCTTATAATGTACGTTATAAAAGGCTTCATGGAGTCTGATCTTATAATGTACGTTATAAAAGGCTTCATGGAGTCTGATCTTATAATGTACGTTATAAAAGGCTTCATGGAGTCTGTGATAAATATATAACTCAAGTTAGCAACTCGAGTACATATAACTTTCTGTTATTTATGTAGCAACATTAAAATTAATCTATAACAACCGAGAATAAATAAAGGAAACGACAGTGCAACGTGACTTGCGGCTTAGCAGCAAATCTAAGGGCTTATAACGCTAAAGATCGCGTAAAGATACTTTCGGTGGGCATAGCACAGACAGTCTATTGTGTAACTTTGTGGTTAACATCAAACATACAGTTCACGAGACTTACTATGGGTAGTTTCAGTATGAATGTTGAAACAACAAATCAAGTTAGTGCAACAAAATATGCATTTGTATCTTCAGTATGATTTAAGAATAAAATATATCATTCATAGGTATATTATATAATTAAATTGCACCTAACATACCACCAATTTCGAACAATGTAGTATCAAAATGTGCTATATTTTTCCATTTTTCGTGCGCAACAATTTTAGCACACTTAACTGCACATCTAATGTTCACGATATAATATAACCGAATTGTAGTCCATAATCCATATTGTATTGCGATAAAGAATATTGTGGGGCTTTATCCAGGGGATATACTTTTCATTGATTTCGTTTGCTTACTTTGTTTTAGGCAGTTGTTAGAGGAAAAAGAAAAGAAACAAGAAGAGCGAGAAGAGAAATTACAACAGTTGTTAGAGGAAAAAGAAAAGAAACAAGAAGAGAGACAACAGCAGTTGCAAGAAAACCTGCAACAGTGGCAGCTCGAACAGCAAAATAAACAAGAGAGATTACAGCAGTTGTTGGAGGAAAAAGAAAAGAAACAAGAAGAGAGACAACAGCAGTTGCAAGAAAACCTGCAACAGTGGCAGCTCGAACAGCAAAATAAACAAGAGAGATTACAGCAGTTGTTGGAGGAAAAAGAAAAGAAACAAGAAGAGAGACAACAGCAGTTGCAAGAAAACCTGCAACAGTGGCAGCTCGAACAGCAAAATAAACAAGAGAGATTACAGCAGTTGTTGGAGGAAAAAGAAAAGA
>NW_013665853.1:416379-418155 GCF_000517525.1 Limulus polyphemus | reverse complement strand
AATTGTGCTATATTTTTCCATTTTTCGTGCGCAACAATTTTAGCACACTTAACTGCACATCTAATGTTCACGATATAATACAACTGAATTTTAGTCCATAATCCATATTGTATTGCGATAAAGAATATTGTGGGGCTTTATCCAGGGGATATACTTTTCATTGATTTCGTTTGCTTACTTTGTTTTAGTGTAAAGCTACAAATGAGTTATCTGCGCTTTGTCCGCCTCGTTGGTCGAGCTCCGAATTCTAGCGTCATTAGCTATCAAACATATCGCTGAGCTGCTATGATGCTTTATTAAACTAGAGGTACTCCAGCAAAAGAAAATAAAAAGTTCAGTAGAACTGAGCACAAATTTGTTGATTTTTTAAATATCTAATAATTATAAAAACTTATAAGTAAATTATTCAAAGGCCTGGAGCCTTGTAGTTATCGTGCAGAACACTGAATCAGAGGATGCATTGTTCTTGTCACTTTGTCGCAAAATCGTACTCTGCGTTTTTGAGATATGAGTGTTTTATAAGAGTGAAGGTCAAATCCCACTCTTCGATTAGAATAGCCCACGAGTTGTCTGTGGGCGCTGTTAACTGGCCTCCTCCCCTTTAGTCTAACATTTTAAAATGGGGAACGGCTAGAACGAATAATCAGTCCTTGTGAGTTTTGTGTGAAGATCTGAAACAAACAAAAAAATCAATAGCCTGGCAGCGTAGTAGTGAAAGAATCTACCGACTTGTATAGAGATACAATTTTCATTTTTATTTAACATAAAAAAAGTTTGGTTCTTTGTTGTATTACTAAGAAAGCTTTATGCAGATAGAGGTCATACACTAAAGGATTTTTTAAAAAATCCAAACAAAAAAATTTAAAAGCAATGAACGTAAATATTTTTGTGGTAATAAGAAAAATGCACAGATGTGTACATAAAGTAATGTTTGGAACAACTCAGGCCCATTTTCATACTCGTTGCACCTAAAAATATGTATTGTTTAACCTATCTTATGAACTGAGAAACCTAAAGATGAATTATGGATAATGAGTCCTCCGATCGGTCGCGCCTCATGATGTATTCTGGAAAACACATCTTCAGTTCTTTCACACCTAAATAGTGGGTTGGATATAATCAAATCTGTGGTATCTTTAGAAGACAAACAGTTCGATCTGGCTCCTTCACTTGGTATGACGTGCTCAGTGTAATATATGTATGTTTCATTAATGCATGAATTTAATCGCATCTATTTTATCTGTTATGCTAGTGTAGCGCTTGTTTCATTCTCAACCAAAGAGGTTGAACTTAATATAAGTGAAATAATAATACAATTTTTACCGAAAAGCAGATTACTTTAGAAGCAGCAGTTTTAAAACAAGGGAATTGTTTCACTGTAATCAAAAGGATAAATCGTCAGACAATCTTAAGATCAAACTCTGCTCAGTGTAATAAAATGCAAATAACGATACAGCTGATGGGTATAAATCCTACTCCCAAACTACCACTCCTCTTTCCGTCCTGTCTATTGAAAGAAAGCATATCTTCAAGCATAGGTTTAAGAAGGATTAGTTGGCATAAGAAGTAATCTTATGGAAACCATCCAACCCTTCCTCGTGCATTTCATACAAAAGAAAAACAAAAACGATAAATCTTTTTAAGTAGTTGAATAGTTCAAACTATTGGATAATCCTTGGTGAAAATTGTATCCATGTAGGATATTTTCCAAATGGTAGAATTTATTGTTTGTTTGTTTTGAATTTCGCGCAAAGCTACACGAGGGCTATCTGCGCT
>NW_013665853.1:404204-415379 GCF_000517525.1 Limulus polyphemus | reverse complement strand
CACGACAGTTAGACTATGATATTAACTTTTATATTTTTTGATATTTACTTTAAAGTATTTCGTGCAGTGGTAACATTTTCCTTTATAACATAATAGGTGTAGAGTAAAGGAAACAGTCTACGTGATTCTCTAGAAATCAACAATCCGTCCTAAGAATTTACTTATGGGAGACTCGCGCCATTAGGATTACTCATTACTAGCAGTATTTACAGAAAACTATTTATGACGTTTTTTTATGAGTTCACTATACTATGTTCAACTTTAACACAGTCGAAACTGACACTCTATACGTTAGCACATTAGTAAACATTATATTTCTCCTCAAACACAAGCTGACATAATCTAGTGGAAGAACCGTGAAAACGGTAAAGTGTATAAGATCGTAAAAAATAAAATTATCATATTTATTTCTTTAGAAACATCACATAACAAGCAATTCCTCCTTTCATCTATTATGCCTTGGAACTAAACATTTTGCATATAAATTTCCGTTAATTCGCATGAGATCCACTGAGACGACCAAAGTGATCTATCGCAATCATTCTAAGACTAAAAAATAAGATTTTTCAGCAACAATTTTTGTAATTGTTTGCTTTTTAACAAAGTTTATAAGCATAGTTGCCTAATAAACAGTAATGTGTAAATACTTCCGAGTACATGACACTTTCATATATCTAATATTGGATTTTATATGCACAAAATATATCATCTCTCATTCAAAAGAAAACATTTTCTTTTTCATATCAAATTTTTATGTTCCTCTTCATAAAATGCTACTGTTACGTTTTAGATCAACATTTCTAATGGTTATTAGAGTAATGATTTATATTCTAACGTTAATTCTTAAAATTCATTCAATACAGGGGTTAAGTAGTAAGTACGTTACATTAAAACGATTTTAGAGCCTCAACAGGTCGTTACAGTCCATGTCGCTATGTTCATTTATTCTCTGTCTGAAGATCATGCATCTTGATAATAGCCCTGTGATATTGTTTCCATTACAAAAGGCTCCATTGAATGGTTGTCATGTCCAAAGCACACTACTTCTCCCTGTAGGGTTTCAGTATTTCATCTAATGTACGAAAAAGAGGGTTTCCAAGAGCCCCTTTCAACAGTGTGATCTCACAGAAATCCATAGGCGACTCGAGTGGTGTGTCTTCATATAGAATAACATAAATACCTGCTTCGTTCTCCAGCTGCTTGAGGTATGTGAAAGCTAAACGGAAAATAATACTGAAAGACTTATGTTGTTGAAACCGTCAATACTGTTAGCCTCGTTTGCAGGCGAAGATCCTACTTGAATATGTTGCTACCTGTTGCTGGCGTATGATCTGTTGCAAGTCTCATTATGGGTGGCTCTGGTTTCCCAAGTTGGTCCATTTCCAGCACTATCAAACTACCTACGAATTGCCAAACACTGTATAAATATAGAGCTGATACATTTAATTCCATCGTGGCTTTATATCGGGTGTGGTTCTCACGTGACTTACTGATTCGCTTATTCAAAACCTATTTCATGTAACTTATTCAACCCTCTCTGTACATGATCTTGGTTTTAGAAAATGTGAACATTTCTTGAAACTTTAAAAGGCTAAAGCTTTTATGCTGACTAAGCCAAATTTTATGAAATATGAAAGTTTATAGGTCCTTTACTCGTCATTTATTTTATTTTATTTATTTTTTTACTTGCATCACTTAAAGCACATGGTGTACACTTGAATACAAGCAATCAAATTAAGGCATTTATGCGAAGTCAAAATTCTACTTTGAACTTCATTTAAGTTATAATGTTTATATAGTTAAACCATACAAAGAGATGGCGTTCTGAATATTTTTTTTATAAATTAATCTCGACTACATTCAGAACATTTATCAATATTCTGGCCAAAATGTAAAACAATAACAAATGAAGCTGTGATTTGTTCTCTAAATAATATTGAAATAAATAACAAGTAAAAATTACTATCAATTTCTTCAAACAGAAAACATACATGTATATTTCTACCAGGTGGGTTTTACAAAACAAACAAAGAGAAAACATGCTTAATTATATCACAATACACGAGTATCGATACTTGATTTTTAGCGTTATAAGCCTTCGTATACCGCTCAGCCATGGGGTGCGGTTATTATTGTTTTAAATATTTAATACTATAGATTTTGTGTTTGATGTGAACAAAGTAATAATTAATTTGACCACTTGTTTGGCACGATCCTTTTAGAGGGGCGAGCGAGACAGAATACATAACTGGGATTCTTTGATTCTCGTCCCGATATCGCCAAAATAACAGCAATAATAATAATCCTACTTCAGATTTTGAGGTGGCCCGGCATGGCCAGATGGTTAGGGCGCTCAACTTGCAATCTGCGGGTCGCGGGTTCGAATCCACGTCCCACCAAACATGCTCGCCCATTCAGCCGTGGGGGCGTTATAATGTGACGGTCAATCCCCCTATTCGTTGACAAAAGAGTAGCCCAAGAGTTGGCGGTGGGTGATGATGACTAGCTGCCTTCTCTCTAGTCTTACACTGCTAAATTAGGGAAGGCTAGCGCAGATAGCCCTCGTGTAGCTTTGCGCGAATTCAAAACAAATACATTTTGAGCCGTGTATACGTTATAAGAGTGACAGTAAGATCTCGCTATTCGACATGTCAAGAGTTGGTCCAAGAACTGTCGGTAGATGGTGTTGTCTACACGTATACCTTCCCTACCTTCCCATGGGCTAGGGACGACTACTGCAACTATTCCTCCTGCAATTTTACGGGAAGTCCAACAAACAAAGTTTCAAAAATAATTTAAAGCTGGTTAAGTGCTAAAAGTTGTACCCTATTTCTAAGCATTGGTAAGGATTGATTCTAGCTGAAAATTATTTCACCAAACAGTTATAGAATATGAGTTATGTGAATTAGAATACATTTCTCACACACGTCTGTGAGAAGTTCAATTTGTATCGATGTATGAAGAACAATTTCACTTATTGGAGGGGTGAAGGTGAATACCCAAATTATTTGTTACTACTAAGGCGTTTTTTTTTAGAACTATGGTGTAGGTATCTTACATTTTTTGATTGGTTTGAACAAAAGATCTTCACATTCATCATGATATTTCTTTGTGCGTGTCGATATTTCAAACCTGCTTTTAGGGAATCAGGCAGCCGCACGTGCTTTTTCTTAACACGGTCATTTTTCACGGTCGGGGATCCATTATAGGTTCTATCGATCTTGCATTTTGCCTGGATTGTAACTTTGTGAACTGTAATTTAATAAATGACCTGGGGGATCTTGGCTCCAATCAGCACGTAGTTCACTTTTGGGTCTGTTATCGCAGTCCTCAAAACCACCCGGCGAAAGACCAATTGTAAGAGGAAAAAGTTAAGCCTATCATTTGAGCCCGAATGCGAAGTTATCTGTGTCTGGTTGTAGCTAGGGCTATTTACTGGTAGTAATTCTTGTTCTCGGATGTTCGAGGAAAAAGGAAAGCTAATGTAACCAGTCGCCATACCGATACCAATGCTGATGGGTGTTTATCGGCTTAACTCTCGTGCCTACTCGTTGCTTGAATCCTGAACGGATAAAAAAATTCTTACGGTAGGCGTCTAGTGTAAATTGAAGAATGTGGGTGTGGCTGCTTCTCGCTAATGCACCCGTTGATTTCTTCTTATTTTCACTCACTTCAGGCCATTAATTTCTTTCTTCTTTAAGAAGTGGCGAGTAAAGATGGAGGATTAGTTGCGGACATCTTTCTACCGATAAATTCAACTTTCTTTTAGACTATACATAAAAAGTAATTTTAAGATAGCTTCTGAGGTACATCATCAATCAACTCAGTAAAAACTTCTTAAAATTGCCAAAAATTAGCTTCATAGTTCATCGGAGCTAAGCAATTATTATGATCATCGAATTAGATTTTTCTTATGACCTGTCTAAGATGAGTGTAAGATTCATCAGTTTATCAATAGATTAGAAAGCGTAAAGTAATCTTCCGTAGTGAAGTAGATATTCAGACAGAATATTAAGTGTTTTGAAGTGGAAAAACTGGAGTTGCAAAAGCTAAAAAAAACGAGGATAAATAGAAAAATATATAAATTAACTTCAATGATATCAATCGATAAAGGCACGTGTTAGAACTATAACGGGTAACAAAAAATGCTCGAGAAAATTTTAAAGATTAACTGTAGCATAAACTCGTTGAGTTATAACACAGATGAAACATCGCAACTACAATGTATATATATAATTTGTAAGAAAAACAATATAACAACTGCTAAAAACAGAGTGAAAAAATAAAAAAAAATAACAGCGTTTCAAACAAACTACAAATAAATAAAGTCCTAGTAAAAACTATTAGGTCAAAACGATGACCATTTTCTTTTTCCCCTCACGTTTCTGTTGCTTTATTCGTTAATTTGCTTGAAAACATGACAAACTGTGGTCTTGGAGACTATTTCACAGGTTTGCAAGTTTAGGGTATCGTTTCATCTATATTGACTTAAAATGTGGCTAAAATCTGGATAGATGGATTTCATTACCTAATTTACAGTGTTGGCTGAGAAAATTGTACACGACATTTCTGGGCAAACGTTCACTTTTCCTGGCTTTATTCTCTAGCGTCAGAGTAAACTCACGCATTGACGAGACATTCTAACTCTACGACTGTGTTTCTGTCAAGGTATAGTTACTATATTATAGTATGATATAATAGGTCAACTGCAACAAATGCATTAAGAGCTCGTAAACTATGAATTTAGCGACTGTAACATAAAAACTGGTAACTAAATATTACATTTAGAAATATATTAACAATAATTTCAATTGTATTAAGGCTTAATTGTTGTATTTTTAAGCTTAAAATAGAGCTTATATTTATATTTTAACTGTTTTATAATGGTCGTGTATGAAACTATAATTTAAGCGTCTAGTTACACTGGATAATACGCTAGTAAACTAAAGACATGAAACATGAATCAAAGTGAAAGATATAAAGGTCAAATAAAACAGAAATACTTCAAAAGACAAAATAATAATTTCGTTTTCCGTTCACAAAACCTTCCTACAAATGCAGTATTCTGTGCTATACGTTGTATTTAATAATTATGAATGCTATCTTCTAGACTAGCGTGTTGTGTAGAAAATAGTGTGTTTGTTTATGTGCTTTTTTAGTTGCAGCGTTTTGTTTCTAGTGATAGATTACAAAATAGAGATACTATGGAAAGTAAAGAACAGGAAAAAAAAACATGTTTAAAATGTTTCAACAATAAAATGAAATAAAGTTATTCCAGAAACATGTTTTCGTGTTATTATTTTCGTGTTTCGTGTTTAAACGTATTCAAATGCCACTTAATTGAAATTGGAAATAAAAATACTTTAGTTGCCACATCTGTATTTACTAATTAGTATTTGTTTGTTTGTTTTCGAATTTCTCGCAAAGCTACACGAGGGCTATCTGCGCTAGCCGTACCTAATTTAGCATTGTAAGACTAGAGGGAAGGCAGCTAGTCATCATCACCCATCGCCAACGAATAGTGGGATTGACCGTCACATTACAACGCCCCCACATCTGAAAGGGCGAGCATGTTTGGTGTGACGGAGATTCGAACCCGCGACCCTCAGATTGCGAGTCAAGGGCTTTAACCACCTGGCCATGCCAGGGCCCTAACCACCAGGCCATGCCGGGCCAAGAAGTAAGGTAGACCTATAATGAAAAGAGAGGAAACCTGTTTGAGAAATATAGGTAGACGTGATTTAAAGAGCTAAAATTACGGTGCTCTAATGTTCGAAGGACTTGTAATAAAAGTTTAGGAATTACTGAAAAAGAGATAGAGATTGAGCACTAATTAGTAAGTATAATGTTTCAATCATATCATTTCAAATTAGGCACATTTCCACAATTTAACCGGGATATTGTTTGTTTGTTTGTAGTTAAACAGAATGGGCTATCTGTGCTACGCCCACCATGGGTATCGAAACCTAGTGTTTAGCATTATAAACCCTCAGACTTACCGCTGTGCCAGAAGGAGGCTGAACGGAGATCGATGTATCGTTCTGATTAGTAATTATAATGTTTCAACCATGCTTATTTCACACTACACACTGTTTCACCATTTAACCTGTATAGATGTAACATTATGATAGGCCTAATTTTAGGCTAGAATCTTTATCTTAATCGCAACTGACCTTTCACTTCCTTCCTCACGATCAGTTTCATTCAGTGACAAAGCCATCCAGCAGCGAAACTGCTGTAGCCGACAGAAAATCGGAATTTTCCGCACTCCCTGCAGCGCTTAATAGAAATCATTCTCAGTAAGCCTCATATCTGAGGAGCTACGATCTCGTTGAAGAATGTAGGAACACTTGTTTAAATTTACGGAGTCTTCCCTCCCTTATAATCGACGTAGAGAGTGGCGTTCTTGTGGTATTCACTTTCCGGAATCACCGAGGGCGACCTCCGGTACATAGAACAACTAGCGCTAAAAGGAAATAAAAAAAAACGCTTTAATCACCAAACTTCGAATTTACGGAGTAAAGGGATAAGAACGTGAAAGAGATGACTTCAGAGAGAAGGAAGCTTTGCTAATGATGAAACATATTTATTTACACAAACACGTGTTAAGCCCACGTGTTTGTCATTATTTTAGGCACATTTAGATTAAACCTATACTGTTTGAATGTAAGTGAGAGATAACTTATGAAGTTATTCGTTTTTTATTTAACAGCAATATTTAGGTTTCAATCTTCATCTATTTAAAATCTTTGTTTTAGTAACTGATTCATACAAATTATAAAATTCTAAATAAAACTAACAGCTGGGAAATTTATTGATTTTATCGGAAAAGGGCAGACTTTAAATTTAGGGAACAGTAAATTGGCAATAATTTTTATGTAAACAACAAATAAAAGATCTGAAACAAAAATGTTTGGACCTAGTATAAATTTGTTTTTAAAAAAAAGTTTCAAAAATCAAATTTCGAGATGAAGTGCATTTTAAATTATATGTAGAGTACAATAAAAGTGGTGATTTAGAAGATCGAACTCTAAGAAAAAATGACGAAACTTCACGTTTCGTGCACGTTGGTTGTACCCTGAAAAATTCTGCTCAATCTGAAATAATTCAAGCGACAAAAACTGTATGTGTTAAAACTATATTTAAACTAGATGTACTTCCGAAGGGTTCCCGAAAGTTTTCTGTTTCAAAAGTAAATAAAACCAAAATTAAGTGTAACAAATATTTTTACTTCTTGCTTTTGAAGTTCATACATATATATCGTACTGTAGCCTACGGAGAGCATAATTCTTCTCGTGATGCATGACATGCGCAAGTTTTACAGACGTCACAACAAGTACAAATTGCAACGTTAAGCATCCCGTATGTGACGTCATTTTAGTGTGTACTGACTGACTGATAGACAACTTTTGAAGTTCATACATATATATCGTACTGTACCCTACGGAGAGCATAATTTTTCTCGTGATCCATGACATGCGCAAGTTTTACAGACGTCACAACAAGTACACATTGCAACGTTAAGCATCCCGTATGTGACGTCATTTTAGTGTGTACTGACTGACTGATAGACAACACACTACTGTATAGTGATGCGACAGGTTAAAACAGGTGACCCCCCAGGCGTGCTTTGGCCCTTTTTCGGGGGCACGCTTACTAGCATGGATTGAGTATATTATAATGAAACGCTTTTCAATAAAACATGCTAACGAGCATGAATGGTCTGGAGAAATTGAATACGTCATATTAAAAAAAATGTTGAAATTGCATATAATTTGAGAACCACAGCCGATATATAGTTGTCCTGGAACGGCATATATATATATATATCAGAACTACATATTGACAATATTTGGCGTTTTGTGGGCAGTGTGACACCGAAAACTGGGAATGGTACGTAACAGCCTTTTCCGACGCAAAATGTTCATACACTCAGATCATAAAGATTAGTAGATCAAAGTTATGGAACTCCTAAAGGGGGAATATTTCTGTGTACGTAACGGCATTGAGAAATTTAGAAACATAGGTCAACTTGAAAAAAAAGGACCATCAAGAAAGACCCCTGCAACAAGTCGTACACCAACCGTGATAAGCAAAGTTAAGCGTCTTGTAACAGGTTACTATCCACCAACACATGGCAGAAGCCATCCATCTGTCAGGAGAACGTGGTGACACTCGACAAAGCGCATGTTTACCTTGATAATTGTAACAAGTCTCGTGCCATTTTCTACAAGTCAATGGATGAGAACAATTTGAAAAAGTAGTACACAGTATATGGACTAATCTTTTCACAAGATAATCGCGATCACGGGTGGATTCTAAACCAGGGCCATGTTATGGCACAGAAGAGTGGGTATAAAGTTCAAGAACTCTGCTTACTACCAGGCCTAAGTTCTGGGCCTTTTGTACAACACAAAAATAATGATTTCCTACGGAAATGAGGTCAACAGTTTCAGTAAAAGAACCTCGCTCAACCGTCGCATAGCTCAAGCAGCTGGAGATTGAATAAAAGACGTACCTCGCTCAACCGTCGCATAGCTCAAGCAGCTGGAGATTGAATAAAAGACGTACCTCGCTCAACCGTCGCATAGCTCAAGCAGCTGGAGATTGAATAAAAGACGTACCTCGCTCAACCGTCGCATAGCTCAAGCAGCTGGAGATTGAATAAAAGACATGATAGTCACCTTTACGAAAGAGTCTTTAGCAGTTGAATCTACGCCACAGATCGATTATCAAGATCCAAGGTCATCAGGTAGAGCATGACTGGATGTTGCAACAGCAACGATACGGTGAGGCTACAACATCGATTTAATATAGCATACTCAACCATTTCACACCATTCTTGCAACATTTTGACAGAAGATGGCAGGTATATTTGTAACTCTTTAATATGAAGGACAATCCATCTTGAATTATTATAATAATAGTTGTAATTATTGATCTATACATAAGTCTCATGCGTGGTTATTTATAATTGTTCTTACAATGTAGCATATATTTTAACAGAATGGTACTTAGTACCTTTTTTAATATGAAGGACAATCCATCTTGAATTGTTCTCACAGTAGTGGTAAGTATTGATCAAGATTTATTAGACACGGTGTTTGAAATGCCAACTACAGGAGAAAGTTTTACTTTTATTTCGCCAGTAGCCGGTTATAGTAACCTATTTTTTGACGCTCCTTTCTATGGTTTTCTATTTCATTATATCAATTACATTCCTAAGGCTAGTTGCAGGCAGTGAATAATAGTTTTAAATCCGAGATATTGTATCCTCTTTTTCCCACTGCTGTATTGGTCCTACCTCTTTTACTAATGTTTCTTTTATCTTTTTCACATTGTACTCTGTATTCTAGGTTTGTCTTTTCTTTATGTGCACCTCTTCCTACTTGGCCTAATTGTCTAACTTAAAAACAACAAAAACTACTACAATGTAATATGTTACAGATCCTTTAGATGTTACATTGGTATAAATATTATATAATATGACATATTACCAAACCAGATCGGATGTGAAGTTTAAGATGGAATTCTTCAATATCTTTAACTTTTTAAAGCGAAATTCTTACATACGTTTTCACATCACATCCTGTGTTTTGATCTTCTTCGCTTGGCTACAATTAAAATTACCCATTTTAAGAAGCAATGGCGTTTTATGTTTGTTAATCAAAGCTCATATTCTGTATATTTTATCGTTTCGTTAACGAAACTTTTTGAGGATAACCAACACAATTTACTATACTGAATTCTACGTAGAATAATATTTCTCTCTGGTATTTTCAAATTAGTTTGGAAAAGAAATAGCAGAGTAGGCATTTATAGCTTCTATTTGTTGTATATATTTTCATCATGATTTTCTCTAACTTTCCCTGGAGGACATTAGGAAAAGATCTGTACCTCCTGTACTATAGTAGTTTTAAATGCAAACATTGATAACATTGTGCAGTAGACAAAAAATAAACAAAACAGCAGGGAAGGAAAAGCTCGTCAAATAGTTCCAGCCTGGTTTTCTTGGAAAGTGCCTATAAAATGCATAAAAAAGAGCACAGAAAATCTCACAAAAAGCCCATAAACGTCAAGAAGAGAGCGACTGTTTGAAAGAAGAAGAGTTAAGAGTACAGTTCCTAGAGATACAGCTGCCTTGAATTTCAATCTGTCATCCCTCCCTCATCTCGTTCGTTTTTATTTCAGTGCATATGTAATAAATTACTATCGTGACGGAAATTCCCATCATACAAACCACAACTTATGGTTGTTTTCAGCGTATGTACATATTTACCAACTTTGAGTACTTCTGGCTGTTTTATTAAATCGCATTGTCAGATTTTTTTATAGCAGTAGCTATTTAACAAACGTGCAGCCAAATACCCTCGCCATCTGTATATATATATATCAGTGTTTATAGAATTATATCATAACCTTTCTATTTTCAACCCCTTATGCACACCATATGGTTCAGAAAGGATTAATATGTAATTTGTTTCACTATATGTTGAGCTAGGTTCACATACATATATATATATATATATGAGGGTTTATAGAATTATATCATAACCTTTCTATTTTCAACCCTTTATGCATACCGTATGGTTCAGAAAGGATTAATATGTAATTTGTTTGACTATATGTTGAGGTAGGTTCACATACACATATATATATATATGTGTGTGTGAGGGTTTATAGAATTATATCATAACCTTTCTATTTTCAACCCTTTATGCACACCATATGGTTCAGAAAGGATTAATATGTAATTTGTTTGACTATATGTTGAGGTAGGTTCACATATATATATATATATATATGTGTGTGTGAGGGTTTATAGAATTATATCATAACTTTTCTATTTTCAACCCTTTATGCATACCGTATGGTTCAGAAAGGATTAATATGTAATTTGTTTGACTATATGTTGAGGTAGGTTCACATATATATATATATATATATATATGAGGGTTTATAGAATTATATCATAACCTTTCTATTTTCAACCCTTTATGCACACCATATGGTTCAGAAAGGATTAATATGTAATTTGTTTGACTATATGTTGAGGTAGGTTCACATACACATATATATATATATGAGGGTTTATAGAATTATATCATAACCTTTCTATTTTCAACCCTTTATGCACACCATATGGTTCAGAAAGGATTAATATGTAATTTGTTT
>NW_013665853.1:402731-403792 GCF_000517525.1 Limulus polyphemus | reverse complement strand
TATTTTTAAATTACTAAATAATACGTAAGTTTGAATGTCGAAACACGTTTAGGTGCCTTTTAGCCGTAAGTTTGAATGTCGAAAAGGTGCCTTTTAGCGATATTCTCCTTTATTTTTAAATTACTAAATAATACGTAAGTTTGAATGTCGAAACACGTTTAGGTGCCTTTTAGCCGTAAGTTTGAATGTCGAAAAGGTGCCTTTTAGCGATATTCTCCTTTATTTTTAAATTACTAAATAATACGTAAGTTTGAATGTCGAAACACGTTTAGGTGCCTTTTAGCCGTAAGTTTGAATGTCGAAAAGGTGCCTTTTAGCAATATTCTCCCTTATTTTTGAATTACTAAATAATACGTAAGTTTGAATGTCGAAAAGGTGCCTTTTAGCGATATTCTCCTTTATTTTTAAATTACTAAATAATACGTAAGTTTGAATGTCGAAACACGTTTAGGTGCCTTTTAGCCGTAAGTTTGAATGTCGAAACACGTTTAGGTGCCTTTTAGCGATATTCTCCCTTATTTTTAAATTACTAAATAATCAAAATTAAAACAAAATACAGATATTTTCACAACAAATATAACATGACATCTACAATGTCTTCATAAAAAAGCATTATACTAGTTCTTTTTGGAGCCACTTACTTCTTTGGAGTTTTAGATTGACAAAAAGTTATTTTATAGGAAAGATGAATGCATATTATAAGCAGGCCATCCTTTCTAGCTAACACCGACAATTCGGATTTTTGACATTTCGAATATGTTATTTTACATATTATTATCAGTAATACAATCGTCACGTCAATAAAACTAATCTAAATAATAGTTACTCTCAAATAAAAGCTTTAAATATAGACTCTTATGATGGCTATTTTGCTTTATTCCATTAGAAGCTGGATACATAATGAACAATCTGTAAATATCATCAAAAATATCATCATTTAAGCAAATATCATCAAAAATAATATAATATTAACTCGTTCATGTATAACGATAATTGAACTGCTAATTATTCAATTAAATGAATGTTTCCGCATGTCAGAAGTAAGTAGAAATATTGTATTT
>NW_013665853.1:391294-402007 GCF_000517525.1 Limulus polyphemus | reverse complement strand
TGTCGAGTATTAAATCCTCCAAAACTAAAGTAAATGAAAACAAATGTCGAGTATTAAATCCTCCAAAACTAAAGTAAATGAAAACAAACGTCGAGTATTAAATCCTCCAAACTAAAGTAAATAGTAAAACAAACGTCGAGTATTAAATCCTCCAAACTAAAGTAAATGAAAACAAACGTCAAGTATTAAATCTTCCAAAACTAAAGTAAATGAAAACAAACGTCGAGTATTAAATCCTCCAAACTAAAGTAAATGAAAACAAACATCGAAATATGTAGAACTTAAGTTTTCTATCGGAGATTCAAGTGTACTGTTAAGAAATACAAAGCTCAAAATTAACATTTATTTTGGAAGCCTCCATTCACGTGTTATAACGTGTTTTTATTACCACAATAAGATATCTGCTTGTTGAAACAAGTTATACCAAGTACATTTATGTATAACATAATATATTTGTGTTGCAAGTATTAGCCTAATCTGGATCTCAAACAAAACTAATATATTTGGTAGGATTATCAGACAACGAACTTCCTTTATTGTTTGGTTACATTAGAAAGACGTTTATTCTACCCGTTTCTGCACATTCCAGAATCTTCCACTGTATATTTCTAATGAGCAGCTAGCTATCCCCGCTTTTTGTTAGAAGTCGGGAATGATTGAAAACCTAGTTCACTGGGCACGCGGTAAGAAGTTTGTACATGCGAACAATAAAGTTATCTGTGGGTGGGTGGATTCGTTTGATTCGACGAACAGGAGAAATAGCCGTTACAGCCATTTGGCAGTTTCAATGGACCATTACCTGTGTAAACTTCGGTCTTCAAAGTTATACGTCTGAGAGAAAAACAAAGCACTTAAAAAAAGAAATACACTAAAGTTCTATATATAACTCAAACTACTTTGCTGTGGTGAACGGCTTAGATTATTTCAACTACTGTATACCATACTCTATACAGAGGTTACTTCTCTAAATGAGCGGGGTTTGTCTCGACGTCTTAGTGTGTTTAACTAACTGCCCATTGTTATGTGGAGGAGAAATGTGGCCTGGCACTTATTTCAGCCAACTGCAGTTTGAAGGAGATGAGTTAATAAACATTTAGTGTGTGCGCACAAATTAACTCAAAATTACGAAGAAACTAAAACTTATATACAAAATGTTTGAATGTTGCTTCCACGGGATCGTGACCTTCTTCATAGTTCTTATGTTTTCTGTTTTGGTAGAAGAAGAAATGACAAGATAATTGCTGGAAGACCTTCCAAACACTCAAAATCTATAAGACATGAACATTTCCAACTCATGAACTGAAGGATATGGCTATAAAAATCGATATAATTCAGTCATGTTGCTGCAACCAGGTTAGAGCGATGGTTTATTCAGATCAATTAGAAACAGCGTTGTTCTGGAAATGTAAAATTATTCAGCAGCCTTTACCGATAGCAGATCTTACCCTTATATTTCTCCTACTGTTGCCTGATTGTCTATGTATCTAAAAACAGTGACAATATATTAGAAAAGAAGTAAGTTATAGGGTTCATTTTTTGTACTAAAATTGTATTAAGTATTTAAGAAATGAAATAGAGGATAGCGATTATAAATTTGTTCATTTCTTTTCTCAAATTCTTTAATATATTTTAGTCTATTAAATCAATAACTAATTATTTATATATTTTTAACACCTATTCTAGTAATCAACAAGAACCTACCTTAAAACAATACGTTCATTCAATTTAAAAGACAGGAGAATTATACAAAAATTATGTTTATTTGGACTTCTTTGTATCAAGGCTCTGGAAATATTATCAGTTGGAAAACGAACAATGAACCCTTTAAATACATAGACAGTTTAATTATATATCACATAGCAACTCATTACTTTTACATGATCTTGATATTATCAGTTGGAAAACGAACAATGAACCCTTTAAATACATAGACAGTTTAATCATATATCACATAGCAGCTCATTACTTTTACATGATCTTGATATTATCAGTTGGAAAACGAACAATGAACCCTTTAAATACATAGACAGTTTAATTATATATCACATAGCAGCTCATTACTTTTACATGATCTTGAATCTAAAGGAAAATATAACGCCACTAACCAAACACTAAAAACCCAGAATATTACATTAGATATTTATAATACTTCGTTAAATATATTAAAAATAAAAAAAGTTACGTAATGCCGTTTTATCATTCTTTTTAATTTCTACTGCTTTAGATAACAGAATGCCCCCCCAGGTGAGTCAGCGGTGAGTTTACGGACTTACAACACCAAAATCAGGGGTTCTATTCCTCGCAATGGACAGAGGTGCCGATAACCCTTTGTATTGCTTTGCTCTAAGAAAACAACAACAAGATAACTGAATTATGATGTTGCGAGAACTTAGATCATAGATTTTATGACAATGATCTTAACAGAGCTCTATATTAAGCTGTTTGGAAATTTAAGTGATAGAAATTTTATTTGTTGATCGATGGGAAAGTTTACGCATTTTAAGGGATCCTTTAGTGGAAGGCTGGTCGTGACGTAGTAAGGAAGCGTTTCGGGCTGAAGATCGAAATATTCGAGGTTTGTGCCACTATGCTGCTGAACGGACTCTGCACTCTCAGCTGTCGGTGTATTATAAGAGTGACAGTCAATCCTGTTATTCGGTTCAAAGCCAACCAAACCCCCTTTTAGTGGCGGGTACTGCTCACTGGCTACTTTTCCTCTGATCAGTAACTCAAAATTTAGTGCAGTTATACCCGAACCTTAAGTATATTTGAACTAGTCGTTTGACCATGAATCCCAAAAGATGAGATTCAGATTTAAAATACCTTTAGTTGAGAAATTAAACTTATATTAACTTAATCACCCTGTATAACTGTAAAATCTACTTGCTAAAAGTTTAGAGAAATTCACGTGATAATTACTTGCAGATTTAAAGAGCTAATTATAAAATAATTTTACTCGCCTAAAGGGAACACTTCTTGATTTTTATGCCTTTCAGAGCTTCTTTAATATTACTGAAGCAGATAAAAAGCAGTTTATTCTAGACTTTTCAATCCAAATGTATCTATGATGTTCTGTAAAATTTGGCAAATATTTATTATATATTTATTATATGTTTATTATATATTTATTATACATTTATTAAATATTTATTATATATTTATTATGTATTTATTAAATATTTATTAAATATTTATTATATATTTATTATATATTTATTATATATTTATTATATATTTATTATATTTATTATATATTTATTATATTTATCCATTCATTTATTTTCCTTAACTGTAATTACAGTATCTCCTGTTTCGTAAGTTTAAGGAGCTAAAACGCTAAAATATGAGGTTTGAGTCCTTTCGGTAGAGAGGGAGCGCAGACAGCTCATTATATACCTTTGCGCTAAAACAAACATATATGAAATGGGAATAAAGATTTTCCCATTATCCAAAAATTATCACGATGATATAATAATGAGGAAAAAGTCTCGTTAACACAATGCTTTAAAAATAGAATGTTATAGTTAATATAATTAATAAATATTTTTTTTATGAATATTGCGCATTAGTTACAATATTACTTAACTTATACTTTTTTTTTGGATGATATGTGGTTTAGCAAAAATATTTATACAAAATACAGACCATTGACTTAGCAATTACAATGCAACAAATGTTTTGCTTTATTTTAACTTTTTAAGCATCAACTGTAAAAATACTAATAATATGAAGATTGTACTAAAACAGCATCTTAAATTTGCTATCCTGTAATATTAGTTGATATTAAAAGGTTTCACAGCTGTTGTGTACTTTCATCTTTCCTTTATAAAGAAAGAAATTACTTGTCTTTCGTATTCGTAACAGTAGAAGGGAGCTCTGTGAAAGTAAACAGTTAGCAAAAAATGTTGACTGAAAAGATAGTTGATATCATCACTTGTAACCAGCTTCTCTCGATATGTATTCAAAGCCTAACGTGCATTTGTGAATATGAATCTCCAAAATAGATTATGTGATATACGTGCTGAACGCCACACAGAACAATATATTCGTAATAACTTTTCTTTTATCTTTTGTGTTCTTTGATCCAGAAACTCAGAAAACGTGTCCTTACTCACAAATCAACCTGCTTTTTTATTCAAAGTACGAGGCAATCTAAGCTACAGCGCCGAAGGTATTCGTTTCCCTATTCCGCTTCAAATTTGTATACCATTCTGAATACAGGCGCCGCACTTCCACCACCGTCAACAGCAAAAAAAAAAAGGCTACCTTTTTCAGAAAGCGGACTATTACGTATGTTGCACACGTCGGTCGACCAAAAGTATGACAACCACTCGGGAATTGCTGAGACCAAGATGACAGTTCAAAATTGATTTTCTACGGCCGTCCACTTTGAGTTATGTATAACTAAGACGAACCACAGTTACAGACTGAAAGAGAAAGTACTGAGGAATTCGCCCTATCCGTGCACAAGAGACTCAATATCGTGAACGTATCTAAAAAACACACGCATACACAAGATATATTTGCATACAGACTACCCCTTTCATTTTAAATGAGAACAGGAGGGACGTAAATTTAGGGAGAACATCTTAAAGTAGAATAGTTTTTACTTGATTATCGTGAAATTTTATCTGACGTTCGAACCTCGTGCTTAAGATACTGAAAACGAGGCGTTTTTTGAATTACATCATTTTGTTATTCATTATATGGGATCATAAAAATGATAATATTTTTTACAGCAAGGCTTCATCGTATTCAAGTCCCTTTGTGTATTAGATTTAGAAATGTTGTTCAGTTAAATGAAGGGCAACTCGAGATCTCTTGAACTTTCAAAACTCTAAGCATACTTCAGTAGATGTAATTGTTCAAAACTTTTAAAAAAATGTAACATTAAAAAAAAAGGAGGTCTAGTAAAATTAATAGGTAATTTTAGGTTGTGTTTTATTCAGTCTATAAAGCTATTAGATATTTCTCAAAAAATTGTTAAAGAATTCAAACATTTCACTCGTCGTTTATTGCCAGTGAAATAATAATGATAATAAATCAAACATTAGATAGGGATTAAATTTGAGATATTGGGTATTTAGTCAATTTTCCTCTAGTTTATGTTTACTTGATGCACTTTTCAATGACAGATCATTGAAAATACAAGGTATGAATTAATTAAAAAAAACATTTATCATAGAGACAGAAAAAAACATTCAACATTTTATAAAACAAAAGTTTTTAGACCCTCAGAGAAATTGTAAAATACCTCAAAGTAAAGGAATTGCAATTGATATAGAGTGGAAAATAGACACTCAGAGAAATTGTAAAATACCTCAAAGTAAAGGAATTGCTATTGACATAGAGTGGAAAATAGACACTCAGAGAAATTGTAAAATACCTCAAAGTAAAGGAATTGCAATTGACATAGAGTGGAAAATGTTTAGTGTCAATTATTGACATAGAGTGGAAAATGTTTAGTGTCAATTATTGACATAGAGTGGAAAATGTTTAGTGTCAGTTATTGACAGAGTGGAAAATGTTTAGTGTCAATTATTGACATAGAGTGGAAAATGTTTAGTGTCAATTATTGACATAGAGTGGAAAATGTTTAGTGTCAATTATTGACATAGAGTGGAAAATGTTTAGTGTCAATTATTGACAGAATGGAAAATGTTTAGTGTCAATTATTGACATAGAGTGGAAAATGTTTAGTGTCAATTATTGACATAGAGTGGAAAATGTTTAGTGTCAATTATTGACATAGAGTGGAAAATGTTTAGTGTCAATTATTGACATAGAATGGAAAATGTTTAGTGTCAATTAGAATAGGTTTTTTCTTAATCTTAGATTCAAATATTAGTTAATGCCTGTTAAGAACTACTGCTATTCAGAGATAAAATGAAAGTTTTGGAGACAGCATATGGTTATTGGATAAAGAGTACTGGTGTTATAATGTTTATGTTATGATTGACTATATGGTTTTATTTATTACAAAAGAGGAGCAAATGTAGGAAGGTTATAAGTGCTTGTTCTGAAATAATAATGTTTTGTGGGATGATATAGATGATGGCCAATCAAGACTATTTTAGACTACCTTTTGGTACAAGTATTATTCTGTGGAAGTACATAGTCTTCAGCCAATTAAGATGATTTTCAGTTTAACTTAGGAAAATATAATCCGTTTATTGATTGCCACATATTGGCTAATCAAAATAACCATTTAAGATATATATAATATATTGGGTGTGTGTTAACAGTAAAATAAGATCATACTGTTTACTTTTTTGCTCTCATTAATAAGATCAACCCATTCTTTGTTTGTTGTTAAGAATGAGAAAACAATACATTATATTCTGTTTAAAGTCAACAATAACACAAAACTTCACTATTGTTAATTTTTTGTCAACGATAATGTCATGAAAATTCGGGTTTAATATTAACAGTAAGATAGATTACAGCATGACGGATTTAATGCCAACAAGAATGTTATGCCATTACAGGTTTAAATACAAAATAGTATAAGCTTAAGAGGGTGAATTACGCTTTATAAGAACTATTTTCGTATGCTAATACAATGACGACTTGCTACAGAAGTGATCTGTGGCATCACAAGCCAAATATTTTAGTATTTATCAGGCAGGCGGTAGTACTGCTTATGTAGGGATGGCTGGGACTGTTCATCGAAGTGGTATTTCCAATACCTCTCCAATAGGTCATCAGAACTTTACAATACTATACAGTGTTTCTTTTTATAATAATATCTACGTAATAACTGACTCAAAAGTCTGGGAATGTCTGTAAATATCATAGCAATAAGTTGTTAATCTTTCTTCTGCTTCTTTTTTATTACATGATAACTCAAAAACAAAACAACGGTGTCAACAAATTTCACTGAGGTGATATAGTTTCAAACGGAGTATCCGCTTTTATAAGTATTATTAATAACTAGTAGTAATTAAGAAAATAATAATTCTAGTGTAAACGATGTTATCCTTACCCCTTGTAGTTAGCTTTTTTACAGAAATTTGTGTTCCTTTAAAAAGCTTAAGTACAGGATGAAACAGGAATTATCAGCCAATAATAGATAAACAATAAATATTACAATTGGAACCTCATTGTATTTAGAACTTGGTTATAAATACAACCTTCCTAAGTCTATTGAAACATTGCATTAAAGAAAACAAGCAGACAAGTAAAGAAAAACTTTTCAAAAATGAAGTAAATGTAGGGATGGCTAATATCAATCCTTTAAAAACAATGCAAACGAAATAGTAGGGATGACAGTTACGTCATCCCTACATTACAGCACAGGCAAAAATTAACATATAGCGATATATATAACTATTCAACCACAATTGAATTAAATTTACCCTATTTTGTCTGTTAACTTTCTACTACACTGTGTGCCTGTGCTATTATGTAGGGATGATGCAAGTGCCATCCATACTATTTTGTCAGCATTGTTTTTGAAGGATTGATATTAGCCATCTTTACATTTGCTTCCAACTTTTGAAAAGTTTTTCTTTATTTGTATAATTTATTCCACGGAGAATTCCAGATCATTCAACAGTGTAAGGCCACCTTGGCATTTTATGGCTGAAAATATATGTCCGGTTATTTCCAGGGAAGTTAATTCGTATAGCTGGATTGTTAATGATGTAGAGCCAAAAAAAAAACACAACCTTTCGCCAGAAGATTTAGACCAACAATAGGATGTGAAACCACATTCCAGATTAATACAGATCAACAATCTCATCCGCAAAGTACAGGCTTTGGTAACAAAAGGCATCCTTTAGACACGAAAAGCTAAGGCGATGAAGCTGGGAATATCTCTTAGTGCCTTTAACAAAATAGTGAACAATGATTTGAAGTTGAAAAAAAAAGAATTAAAAACGAAAATTCACAAAATTTCAGCTACACCCTGAAATCAACGGCTGTTTTCATGAGGAAGATTACCAAATAATTTGGAATCACAGCAATCTCCCTATGCAGTTCCAATTGATTTTGCGGCTATTATCGTATCCTTGGAAGCAGACGTTTACTTTCAATATCTGTAGAAAGATTGTCAAGATTTATGAGCTAAGACTAACCCTGTCGTCATTCGCATAGACTTATTACAATAGAGATTGCGGTATCATAATTATGAACATCAGAACGAGCATATTCGACGAGAACACCTATAAAGTGTGACTAACCCTAAGTATATCTTTACAGGTTCAAAGATAACAATAAGATAAGATTATACTATTCCCAGCTAATGTGAAAAAATAAAGCAGGATCTTAGGAGAAAAAAAAACGGAATAAATAAGAAGCACTTTTGTTACTGGTCTTATTTGCATCACATTTAAATCATTCCGGCCAGACGTTTTAGCGATTTCTTTGGAGATTGAACATCTTGCAACTTAGTGGATGCTCACTATTAATAGGACTGGGTGATACCTTACAAAGAGAGCAAGCATCAAATTTATTCTTTTTTAGGACTTATTTGCATCATTCCTACACAAAAAATCATAATTCTAGTGTAAACGATGTTATTATTTCCCCTTGTAGTTAGCTTTCCTACAGACATTTTTTAAAAAGCTTAACCACAGGGTGAAACAGGAATTACTAGTCAGTAATAGATAAACAATAAATATCGAAATTGGAACCTCATTGTATCTAGAACTTGGTTATAAATACAACCTTCCTGTGTCTATTGAAACACTGCATTAAAAAACAAGAAAACAAGTAAAGAAAACTTGAAAAAAAGGAATTAAATGTAGGGATGGCAAATATCAATCCTTCAAATACAATGTAGGGATGGCTAATATCAATCCTTCAAATACAACACGAACATAATAGCACAGACAAGAATTAATATATAGCAATATATATATATCTATTTAATCACAATTGCGTTTAATTTATCCTATTTTTGTCTGTTAACATTCAACTACACTGTGTGCCCGTACTAGATAGGAGGGATGATGCAAATGCCATCCCTACTATCTTGTTTCCATTGTTTTTTACTTCGTTGTTTGAAATGTTTTTCTTTACTTGTGAATACTGGATTATATGGTAAAATTTAAAATTTTCACCAAAGTTAATTTAATACCATTTTATTTCAATTCTTTCTATACAATATATCAAGAAATGTTAGAGGTAGTGTTATCAGTTTTAGATCATTGTAAATTAGTTATTCCGTGAATATTTCAAAATAAAAGAATCAAAGTGAACTCAGAAATTGAATTATTCAATAAGGTATTCAACGTATAAGGAAGGTGTTTTAAAATTTTACAAACACACAGTAAACCTTTTTATACATTTTGTGGTTTCAAAATAAGTCGGGGTCAAAACTCAAAGGTTTTATGTAGCATATGATAATCGTTGTTCAGCAACTTTACTGTGTGGCATTAATTGATCTAACAACACATGTTTTATAAAGTTCATAGTTCAGTGCCTGGCATTTCCATTATCTGTTACACGTGTTATAACTATAACACCTATTAATTTCACCATTCCATGATAAATATAGACCAAATCATGTTTCAGTTATGTTGTATACTTTCTAAAACGTTCTGTGCAATTTATGTATGTAGTTAAACACGTCCGTGTTGATTGAATGTCTCAAAGCTATAAACATGTGCTATTTTTTTTACAAAGACTGCAATTGTTCTTAAGTCTCATGCTAGCATGTACATGTTTCTTATATAGACTTCAAGGTAATACAGAAACCTGTACAAACTGGCATGGGATGGTATAGAATTGTAGGCTTTTTTCCTGAATATAAAAATGGAATATCCATGGATGTCTCTCTTTCTTGTTTCTTGCTTTTGATATCATTTATCTAGCCAGTTATAAGCCAGCCAGTTCATTCACGAACATAATTGTGAATAAAGATTACTGTTTGTTTGCCCTCTTGTTCTCCTTTGTTGTCCGTGTACTATTCGTTCAATCACAAACATATTTTTTGAATAAAAGTTGTGAATTGCTGGTTCACTTGTTTTCTGTTCCGTTGTATTTATTCAAACAACTCTAAGCTTGCGTTTTGTGTGACCTTTATATATAACGATACACACACATATATTATTAGATATGTTCTTTTATCCATTCTTTTATAAGGAAGCAAGTAATCACAACCATCTTGAGACGACTTCTGAAACTTGTGATTCTGTATCAAAAATCACCATTCTGTCTTTATGTTTTCATCACAAAGCTTTACAGCCAGACGCGATCAATCTCTTTACTTCTCTACAGCACCTAAATTTCATGGTTTAAAGTTTCATAACTTACACTTGGATGAGACATGGACCCATGGTTGCTATATGTATATAAATATAGGTCAATCGATATTATTGTATTAGGATCGCGTTAAACATGTATGATTAAAATTGTTATTACATTATACATTTTCATTATATTCCATGACGAGGAACCCACTTTGAGACTAATAATGGCTGGAGACGGCTTGAATGGGTAATGAAGAAAAACTTTAATATAAGTTTAACATAACAGCAAATGTACAACGTACCGACAAGGTTTTGCCATCATCAGGTACAAGTAATTTACACTGACACGGATATATATATATACAGTATTGAACAAAGACGTCACATGACCGGAACTGTTGCGAAACTTAGAAGAGGTATCTAGGCACCCCGGGGTGTTGGTTTAGAGTAGGGTTGTTTTGTTCAATTAAGATGGATTTCTTGATTTTTCGTTTCTTTATGTTGGGTTCTTTGTTTA
>NW_013665853.1:389677-390919 GCF_000517525.1 Limulus polyphemus | reverse complement strand
ACTTTAATATAAGTTTAACATAACAGCAAATGACTGTGTTTTTAATAGATATACTATGGTTTTTTAGGTTGCAATGGTGAAAAACTTTGTCGAAACGTTGAACATTTGCTGTTATGTTAAACTTATATTAAAGTTTTTCTTCATTACCCATTCAAGCCGTCTACAGCCATTATTATTTTCATTATATGTATTACCATAGAAATGAAATCCAAGATTTAGGTCATACAAAGGAGGATATTCATTTCTTTATTTTTTGTATCATAATACTTCTCGTTTGAAGTCTCAGCAAGATAAGCTCGTATATCAATGTCTCTCCCAGAACATGGAACGTGTGTTGTAAGAAAAGAGAGAGAAAAGTGATCCAGAACTTCACATTCTTGATTTTCCCTCTTCAATCCCTTCTTGCACCCACTTTTGCTTGATCAAAGACGGTGTTGAGAACTGTTGCTTTGCTAGAAAAAGAAGAATAGCAAAGACAAATGTATTAGTTGTAGATTACCAGTTAACATGGAATTGCTGGCTAGAAAATATAAGTTCATTAAAACTGAGAAACCACTGAGACTGCCTCTAAATTTTCTTTAGTTCACAAGGCTTGCATGTTTTACGACATTTAATCATCAATTTCTCAACATATGTCAAAGCCTATTTTTTTATGTTCTAGATTAATGGTTTCATCATCTGAAATTTAACTCGGGTGATCATGTTAAATTTATATAGATTTATCAAATGAAATATCTAGGAGAATTATCATAATACAGTTAATTGGATCTGTCATATAGTTTGTCTTTTATACTTTCAACGTATTTTAACTTCACGAACTGTACCGTAATTAATACTTGATGTTTTGAATTTACTTCTAGCTTGTAATCTCTGAGTTTGTTAGAGCAATTAAAAAAATAGTGGAACCTGATAAATATCTTGAATATGCATCCATAGAATAACATGGGTGATAAAACAAACTGGTATTTATGTCTGAGACTTGTGCTTACATATTCTCTTATTATGTAAAATCTCTGTATTTGCTTACAAATTTTAACTTTTTCATATGCGAATATTGTAAATTTGTTCAAGAACGAATGTTTCTAATTATAAAGCTTGAGTGATGGGTAAAGTAGATATTAATAATATAGCTTGAGTGATAGGTAAAGTAGATATTAATAATATAGCTTGAGTGATGGGTAAAGTAGATATTAATAATATAGCTTGAGTGATAGGTAAAGTAGATATTAATAATATAGCTTG
>NW_013665853.1:385907-388749 GCF_000517525.1 Limulus polyphemus | reverse complement strand
CTTGGGCTACTCTATTACCAACGAATAGTGGGATTGACCGTCACATTATAACGCCCCACGGCTCAAAGTGCGAGCATGTTTGGTGGGACGGGGATTCGAATCCGCAACCTTCAGATTGCTAGTCGAGCGCCCTAACCACCTGGCCATGTCGGGCCAGTTATTAGAAACATTAACACAATTACATAAAGTTGAATTTCCATTAATTACAACGTTAACATAATAAGTAACAATGTATAAGCAGGAAAATCTCTATAAATACAAGTGATATGACATTCGAGTGGTGTAAGTACACAGGAAACTAGGATCTCGATTAAAAGAAAGCTTCAACTGTAAAAACAACAGCTTTTTTATTACTTTTCTAGAAGTTTCTTTTGATACCCTATGATTTTCGTATTAGAAAGACTTTGTTTTTATGTGAAGGAGGACAAGAATATTCTTCTATCCACATCTTTAATTCACAACCAACTTAAAAAATAAGTATAATCCTGACAAAATCTGGGCAAATGGATCTAAGTGTTGTTATCTTGGGATCTAAGTGTTGTTATCTTGGGATCTAAGTGTTGTTATATTGGGATCTAAGTGTTGTTATCTTGGGATCTAAGTGTTGTTATCTTGGGATCTAAGTGTTGTTATATTGGGATCTAAGTGTTGTTATCTTGGGATCTAAGTGTTGTTATCTTGGGATCTAAGTGTTGTTATATTGGGATCTAAGTGTTGTTATCTTGGGATCTAAGTGTTGTTATCTTGGGATCTAAGTGTTGTTATCTTTGGATCTAAGTGTTGTTATCTTGAGATCTAAGTGTTGTTATCTTGGGATCTAAGTGTTGTTATATTGGGATTTAAGTGTTGTTATCTTGGGATATTTATCTGAAATCAAGCTTACTAATGAATTTTATAACGAATTTAACTGGTTGCACTGTCTTATATTTGCTAGCAATCTTGTCCTAAATCTTCTTAACATGGAATAAACTGAATTTTACATTTTACATCGAGTGTTAGAGCCTCCGTTTGAAGAGTGATTAACGTCATCTGTCTGCATACATGTAAACTTCTCCTCACAATAAAATTAAAGTGAAAAAGTACAGGTTATCTAAATCTAGTTTATGAATAGCTCTGTCACTATACGAGCATAACGATAAAGTACAAAAAGCTAGAGGTGTTAGTCTTAACTACAGCTATGATAATACATTTGGATTGCAAGTATAAAAAGAATATGGTCACAGGAGTTATTATTAAGTGCCGGGTACGACATAGTGTTTAATGTGCTGGATTGTAAATCCGAGGGTCCACGATTCGTATCTTATTACACTAAAATCGTATTTCTCACTTTAGAGTCATTCCAGTGTTATAAGACTGGTGGTGGGATCTCACTATTCAAGTAGTATAACCCAGGAGTTGGTGATAGTTGATGTTCACTAGGTAGGCTGTCCTTGTGTAGTTTTGCGTGAACATCCGAAACAAACAGACAAAAGTAAAGTTATATACAACAGTTAATAAAATAACTTGAGTGTAAGTTATTGTTATACGCTTTAACAATAGGTAAGGATATGGTAATTGAAACCGACAGCGTGAATTTCTTTTTCCAAAGACTCTGGGTTCTTTCAGTTTTAGAAATATGGTGTTTCTGAATTTCTGTAACAACGGCTTTGTTTGTAAAGTTTTATTCTTTCTTGTCGTTTATCCGCTTAAGATGAAAGATTAAAGTAAATCCAATCTAATCTTCTTAGCTGATTTTGCTTTTTAGTTAGGAGATGATTTTACTTGTACAAACGAGAATTACCATTAATTTAAAAAATTAGCTAACTATTTTATTCTGATTAAACTTCTTGATTAACATGGTATCGTTGACGTTATTTGCAAGAAATACAGAATTGAACTTTCACTCAACAGGCTTACAAGTGAGTAAGATACCTTATAAGTTAGTCTAGATGTCAAAGGCAGGAATAAACATCATTCACATTAAGAATAATTAGGTGGTCAGTAAGTAAATTAGTAAAATAAACCATAGTTAATTTCATATCGCTATTGAAACATGAACTAGAATATAGTTAACAATTTATATAGTTTGGTTTAAGTGTATTTTAAAGACTTTATCAACAGTTTAACATTGAATGGATAGTGATTGAATATTTTGTGATGTTTACATAGCATGTCTTTTAACTCCTGCACTAAAGAACAGATGTTGGTTATTAAAGATGAGTGAACCATAGGAGTAAAAAATATACATATAATAACAATTACTGGTCATTACCATAAGATAATTCATTAATTCAAATTCAAACAATTTTTTTTCTAATACACGTTTATCATCACCGAACGAAAGATTATTCGATAATACTTAAAAACTTCAAATACAAATTTATTATCAGTGTTCAATAAAACATGATTAAAAGAACTTGACAGTTGAATTTACTAATTTATTTCAACACTCTGGAAATATCGTTGTCGTTATAATAATGTATACACATATTTTAGCTATTTTGTCAGAGTAAAGTCACTCACTAACTGTAAACGTACACTAAAACGTTTTACCAATTCATACATCAATTTGTCATTTACCCATTATAGGTTGAAAGGTAAGATTAAACTTTAATTTTAAAAAGACACTACACATATTCTTCTTAACAATGTGTATTAAAAGTTAAGTGTTTTGTGTATTTATAGTGTAATATTTTACTAGTTCTGTAAAAATCTATAGTGTAATATTTTACTAGTTCTGTAAAAATCTATAGTGTAATATTTTACTAGTTCTGTAAAAATCTATAGTGTAATATTTTACTAGTTCTGTAAAAATCTATAGTGTAATATTTTACTAGTTCTGTAAAAATCTATAGTGTAATAT
>NW_013665853.1:375790-385296 GCF_000517525.1 Limulus polyphemus | reverse complement strand
CTAGTTCTGTAAAATCTATAGTGTAATATTTACTAGTTCTGTAAAATCTATAGTGTAATATTTTACTAATTCTGTAAAAATCTATAGTGTAATATTTTACTAGTTCTGTAAAAATCTATAGTGTAATATTTTACTAGTTCTGTAAAAATCTATAGTGTAATATTTTACTAGTTCTGTAAAAATCTATAGTGTAATATTTTACTAATTCTGTAAAAATCTATCAATTCAATGTATAAGACATTTGTTAAACCTTTCTCTGCATAAGGAAAAAAACCACTGTTATAGACAGTACTGTACTACTGGTTTCTTAGTCTTGTTAGTTTTCATACTGGGACTTAAATGCTCGTGTATTTAACTACCATTTTTACTGATTGGTGAGTGATATATACATGTTTCTTAGTTGCATGCAAATATAACTCCAATTTCAACATACATAATCTGTTTGAGAAGATATCAACTTTATAGGTCATTTTTCTATTACCAGCTGAAAATTGAACTTTGTTGTTTTTTACTTTTATCAAAATGTGCTATTTAGAATATTAATAACATCTTTATCATTCATACATACAAGTTTACTCACTTTGTTTGGGGGGGGGATGTTCATAAAACGTCTTAGAAATGTATGTCAAGATCTAATAACATAAAAGCTAGATGTGAATTATACAGACTAATGGTTCCATTGTTTTTAAAGGATTCTAGTAACAGAATTATTTACATGATATTTGTAACTATAAGTATTTTCAATTATTTTGTGTTTGGACAAAATGTGATTTCTTGAGATACGTTGTGATTCCCCCTTGTTTTTGTGTTTTTTAGTCTGATACATAATCTGGTAAATGCATATTTCAGACGCTTTTTCAATACAACTAGCAGTATTTAAATACCTTGTTTGTCAGTAAGTATTTTTCAATTTTAATAATACACACACATATATATATGATATTCCTACTAGTTTTAAAACACATTTTGTTTACCTATATATATATATATATATATATATGATATTCCTACTAGTTTTAAAACACATTTTGTTTACCTATATATATATATATATATATATATGATATTCCTACTAGTTTTAAAACACATTTTTGTTTATCTTTGCTGCATCTTTCGAAAGCATTGAAATGATGTACGTTGATCTACAGTATAGTAGGAGAATAATTAAAAGTTCTTGAGACTGAGGAAGGAATCAGGATGAAATAAAAACAAAATTTCACTCATTGCCCGAGTTTATGAGACACAGAACTGGATTCGCGAAAATAATGTCGGGAAAAGTCAGTCTTTAGCTAATAGCCTAAAGGAGAATTCACATTGTGATTTGAAACGAAGTAATCTTAGTGTAGACTGTGTTTGTTTTATTGTGTTAGAAAAAAACGATACAATTAAGATGAAAGTTCTCTGGTTTAATAAACGTTTAAATGTGAATAGTGTGGTCATTGCATGTGTTGAAAGGTTGAAAGAAAGGCTTAACATTTTGAAGAAATATAACTACAATTGAAAGTAAGAGTTGTAAAATCAAAGTAAAGATTTAAAATAAAAATATCAATGTTATTAGAGTAGTAACTTCATACTTCAGTACTGTCCAGTTTTAGTATGGTGTACATTCTCGCGAAGGTAAAGTTATGTATTTTCTTAATAAACCAAAATGATTTTATGAAATACTGCATAAAGTGTAAGCATTAGTTGAATTAATGGTTTCGAAAGTTAAAAACGAAACTTCTTTGTTGCTAAGTTTTATCAAATAGACGACGCGTTTCTATGATGTAGAAGAAAGAAAAACAACATGTTTTGAAAGATCTGAAACATAGTAACGTTTGTTGTCTGGATTAGTACTGACAACTTCATATGCTAATTATGAATTGAAATTGATACCAGACATGTGGTTCTAACATGAGTAGATTTTTAGAAAGCACTTCATATCTTTCATACCTTTAAGAACTATTCGTGGTACAGCGGCTAAATGTATTTTTAAATAAATAAAGATTCTTTTCGTTTGATTGGTCATAGGACGTGTGTTAAGCTTCAAAATGAAAGTAATTTTTATTGAATTTTAAACTTGTAGACGTTATCGGATATACTGAAAGTATGATTGATCTCTTCCACATAGGCTTGAACTTAGCATGTCACGTGCTAAATATGGGGATGATTTCAGTAACGTAAGCCTTGTTTGGGAGATGTTTAATTACTTGACTTTCAGTCTGAAGTGTCGTGTTATTTATGTTACTATTTTGAAGTTGATCTTTATTAAAAAGGCATTACACGACAATTACATAAAGCGATTTCCATCCATTGACGCTAAAATATGTCCGTTTAGAGCAGCCCAGTAGTAGCAATTAGATTAATAGCTTCTTAGTCAGGGGCATTAAACTAATTATGAGGTAGGTTTCTAAATTACGTTCTAAAGCTATACCTCAGATATTTTAACCTACAAACTAAGAAGCGGCTGTTTCGGCATACTATATGTTATATTATTGTTGTGTTGTTACAATTAGATTTGTGTTTGGATAAATCATGCGAATTTAAAAGTTATGTATTTAAGTACACAGAAGCATAGTAGTACATATCTAAAAATATACCCTTATGTATAGATTAAATAATAAATTTTAATAATAGAATAAAAATATTCAATTATTAAAAATGACAAAATAACTAAACAAGATAACAATAGAGGAATAGCACTAATATACAAATGTAGTCTATCTGTAAGTGACTTAAACCAAATACATCAAACGAATACATAGCTATAAATACAAGCAAACAACGGTAGCAGGCATATACTGCTCACTAAGTGAAACCGTAGACTAACAAATAACAGCTGTAAATTTTCCTGACATTAGCAGTGTAAAACAGTCTTTTATTACATTGTAACAGATAACTATTGAAATATTCTATACCAAGAAAGATCAGACAACTGCCAGTCCTCAAACACTTCGGTCAACATTAGACATATTATTGTCTCTTTCAAACATATACGGTGCAAATGACACATTACATCTATCTTCCTCTTCACGCCCCCCCCCCCAGTGGCACAGTGGTATGTCTGCGGACTTACAACGCAAGAAACTGGGTTTCGATCCCCGTGGTGGGCAGAGCATAGATAGCCCATTGTGTAGCTTTTTGCAAAACTACAAACAAACAAATAATATATATCTTCATAATAAAAGCTGTATTTTTATAGGAGATTTAAACATTAAGCACCAAGACTTTGGGTGCAGGGTAGCCAGGTGCAAGGTAGCCAACACAAGCGAAACCCGATTATTAAGCTGTTTCATAATCACATTGAATGATGCTACATCAACGCATACATAAATGTTTAACTTTTAACGTAGAATATGATCTAGATCACCTAACGATCTAGTGCGTCTTCGATCTCAACCCCCACAAAAACAAATCCGAAAAATTTAATTATAAAAAAAAGCAAATTGGAATAACTATACAACAAATTTAGACTACTTATTGCCAAATTATATAACCCACATATAACCCGCGAGCCCATCTGAAGTAGATGCTTAATGTGAAACAATCACTGAATGCTTAAACCAAACGCACAGAAATCTACATAAAAAGCATACAGGGCAACTACACACGCAATTAATTAATAACACACACACACACGCAATTAATTAATAACCAAGATCAAAAACAGACGACAATTACGCAGACAATACATGAAAACCAGAGATCAGACAACCAAAACCCAAATTAACACCCTCAGGAATAAAATAAGAACAGAAGCAAAACAACTAAAACTAAAACAAGAAAGATGAGACCACTACTGCTCCCAACTAAATGACAAAAAAAAAAAATCCCAAAATATTTCTGGTTTCATCTAAAACGATTCACAAATGGCAGAAACACATCACGCGCATACCCAACATTCGAAATCAATAATACGCTAGCACATACCAATAAAGACAAAGCGGAAGCTTTTAAACAACATCTAAAAAACACGTTCAAAATACATTCAGATACAGACATGAACACACACTTCTATAGTCAATTTAATAAAAAACACGTTCAAAATACATTCAGATACAGACATGAACACATATTTCAATGGTCAAGTTAATGAACGCGTAACACGAAACTTAAAGACCACAGACAATAGAGTATTTTTCGTGCTTGAACTTGTATATCGTATCACACCAAAAATAATACGATTAAAAAAATAGTCACGAAATACTCAAGCTCATGTGGTTCCAAGCTATATTTGATCACAGTTGGCTAGCTTTAAGAAAAACTAGCGGAAGCGCCACATGACGAACTGGGCGGAGAAACCTACGTCACACAAGGTAAACAAAAATGGCGACAGCAGGTGAAGAGGATTTGTTTGTTTGTTTCGAGTTTAGAATAAAGCTGCACAAAGGACTATCTGTGCTCTGCCCCCTACGGGTATCGAAACCCGGTTTCTAGCGTTATAAGTCCGCAGACATACCGTTGTGCCACTGGGGGCGTGAAGAGGAAGATAGATGTAATGTGTCAATTGCACCGTATATGTTTGAGAGAGATGCTTGCAGACAATAATGTGTCTAATGTTGACCGAAGTGTTTGAGGACTGGCAGTTGTCTGATCTTTCTTGGTATAGAATATTTCAATAGTTATCTGTTACAATGTCATAAAAGACTGTTTTACACTGCTAATGTCAGGAAAATGGGACAAAATGTCAGTGTGGTAACTTCTAGTCAATATTTGTTTTTTCAAGTGATGGATCTATATCTAGATGTAGATCTAATATCAGCTGACGGACTCCCGATATTGTATTCTGCACACGCTCCGATTTCCATGCATATTACTAAGTATACATTAGGACTGGAAAAGCAGACATAGATGGAATAATATTTGATAATCGATATTGTAGATCTAGGAATTTTTATTTTGCATACTGATATTCTTATGAAATTTCAAAAAAGTGTTATAAACATAAAAAATAAATAAAACAAACAGCCAAATGTCCATGCCCCCCCCTTTTTTTTGGTCAATAATAAGTGAAAGTGAAATTTCATAAAAATATTTTGTTTTAGCAGATCTACTGGTGTGTTTATAAAACGTGATTGGTTGCTGACAATTCTATACTGCACTTAAAACATTAGCTGAAACCTAAGCTTACCTCGCATTCCTCTCGTTTCTGAACAGCTGATCGGACAGGACCATCATAGCTGTTATTGGTCTGTAAACAAGATCGTGATGTGCCACTGGCTGCCGCTCGCCGTGCTTGATGGATCTCCCTCGAACTTTGGATACACACTGCATATTTCTTTAGCGCCAGTTTTTATTTTCCCCTGCAGGACTCCATTTATCACGAGGTCTAGATATGAACTTTGTCCAGGCCATGTGATGTTTTCTGTCTGACTTGGGTGGAAACTCGTGCAGAGATACCTTCTTATTTCCACATCCATAAACAACACAGCAATAAACTATAGTTGTTTACTCACGTATAACTGTATTTACGACGTCTGTCAAATGAAATTTGTCCAGAAAAAAATAAAGGGATTGTTTTCACATAAATAAACCAACAGTTTTCCAGGCACAGAGAAGAAGCCTTGTTTACCTTGGGTGATGTCATTTGCTTTTGACTCAATTTTCCAACCAAGCGATCGCAAAGGCCGGCTGTTGCACTAACTTTGGGAGCTTGCAGAGCAGAGCGAGGGCAAATTATCGAAAAGTGACTTGGTCTTAATTTTTAACTTATATTTCTACGGCACTTAAATATAAATGCAAACTTGTTGTGTTTTTAACTGTCCGACGTTTTTAAGTATATAAAAACCATCATTCTCAACACAAATAAATAGCGAAACACATAACGAAGAAAACTATAACAATCATACCGCCCGCCAAGTAAGAAAACAAACAACAATGATAGAAGTCAAACAATCAATAAAAACAACCAACAAATCTCCGGGAGAAAACAGCATCCAAGGTATTATTGTCAAAAAGGTACTCAACACCAAGCAGCTCTCTTTATTATATAACAAAACTCTGGATACATCCAAGTTTATTGGAAGCCAGCCAATAAATCGAACAGATCAACCTGACCAGCTGTATAGGCAAATTTCTTGAAAGAATAATTATTTGATGACTGTCTAACTTTCTGGAATATAAAAAATGTAGAGGGCACTTACTGGGAGTATTTCACTCCTGAGGTAGATATCCTTCAAGGAGGGGTGTTAAGCCTTATTCTATCCATCATGTATGTGAAAAGCATGCTCCTAAATAATCCAAATCATGGATACTGTTCACAATTCGCCGATGATGATGCCTCCACCCCATCAATAGCAGCCACAAATCTCCAACCTCATTTAAACAGCATTGTAGAATACTGCCGCCAGAAATACTGAATCAAAATGAACGTACAGAGAAACCAACTATTCGTATTCACAGAAATTAACACTACAGAAAAAAAAACACTCACCAGAACTATATATGCAAACTGCAACATCAGCTAAATTAATCAACGTTTAATTAATCAACGATTCGAAGCTAATGAGGCCTCAGGCACATAAATAATATTAATGAAACCAAAGTTTGACAACGTAAGAACTGTGCTGAGAATCTAACAGACAAAAAAAAGAACGGAACATCCGCAGAAAACATAATTGAAATATATAAAACATACATACGTCCAGTGATAGAATACGCATGTCCAGCATGAGCGCACAAACAAAAATTTCAAACAATACAGAATACACTACTTACAACAGCCTGTAAAGTACTGAGATATACATCAACAAATTTCCTATACAAATATGTAAATCTGCAAACACTGTTGACAGACTCCTAAATAGCTCGTTAAATTAGTTCGCGAAATCGAAATATTGGCATAAAAATTAATTATTTTTTGAATTAGATCGCTACTGCATACATAATGGAAGTAGTCCTAAGCACCTCTCCCCAGTTAATTTATATATATATATATACACTATCCTATCAAAAGCCCCCCCCCCCCCAGTGGCGCAGCGGTATGTCTGCGGACTAACAACGCTAGAATCCGGGTTTCGATACCCGTGGTGGGCAGATAGCCCATTGTGTAGCTTTGTGATTAATTATAAACAAACAAACAAACCATTAAAAAGTCATGGGACACAGGTAGTTATGAATAAAACATGTCTTTATTATATGTCTTTATAAGAAAGTAATAACGTTTTGGTCTGCCTTAGGCCTTAATGACTGCTGCAATGCGTCGTGGAAGACTGTCTGGTAGTATTGTGCTTCAATCCTTCTTTAAAGCATTAGTAAGTTTCACTAACAAAGAGGGCTGTCTTGGCTTTGCCCTAATTCTGCGTTCAAATTCATCCCAAAGATGTTCTATCGGGCCGAGGTCGGAGCTCTGTTTTGCCCACTGCAATGTTCCGATGTCTTCAAACCACGCGTTCACAATCCTTGCATTATAATGTTGGAAAGTGTAAGGACACAGAGAATTGTTCAGAACATCAATGTAGGACTCGGCATTCATGGATCCATACACTACGACCAGTGTCCCTAGTCCATATCACGAGAAGCACCCCCTAGACCACGATACCCCCCGCCTTCAAACTTCGTTCTTGGGACAACACACTCAGGTAATAAGTGTACTCCAGGCATCCTCCATACCCAAACACGTCCATCAGACTGGAATAGCGTGTAGCGTGACTCGTCGCTCCACAGGACCGATTTCCATTGATCCACGGTCCAAGTTCGGTGTGCCATTCCCCATGCCAATCGATGGTGTCCATTTAGTTTTTGTTACCAACGGCTTGTGGGCTGCAGCTCTTCGTGAAACTTCATGGCATGCAGCTCGCGAAGTGTCTTATAAACACTTATAGGATTACCCGTGGCTGTTTTCATCTCCAAACACAGATTCTCTAGGGTCTGACTGTGAGATGAGGTAATCAGCCTTCTCAAGGCGCGTCGGCTTCTGTCAGTCAGTATTTTACGCCCACCTAGTCGTTTCTTGAGCTCATTGTCACCTGTGAGCTTCCATTTCTTCAGCACGTTTCCGACTGTCGACCTGGGAATGTTTAATTGTTGCGCAATAGCACGTATAGACATTTTCCCCAAATGGCACCCAACTATCCTTCTGAAACTCTGTTAGCTCTTTCCATGTACTCATCGTTTGGCATACAGGTTCGAAATGAATTCCCAGCGAACCGTTGCTCGTCTTTACAGGCCAAACTATTTGCATATTTCATCGTCACACCCATTTTCTTGCAACCATAGGTGTGTCCTATGATTTTTGGTGGGATGATGTACATTAGAAAACAACTAGAATTACACAATATCGTTAGTTTTATTCACTACGAGAGCATTGAACAATGTTTTATATGCGCAACGCTCTCGTAGCAAACTAAAACTAAAGTAAAATATGGACGAGTTCATCTAGAACTGTTTGAGATGTACATAACTTTCGCGCAAAACGAATAAAGAGAAAGTATGCTATACATGTTTAATATTAATTTGATTACCCACATGGACATGGCCTTGAAAGGGGTTAGGGTAAGTGCCTAACACAACCCCTGATCCTCATGTAGTAATCAAATTAATATTTTCCCAGAAAAAATAATTAGCATTCTGAAGGGGGGAAGAAGAGGTTTAGAATCCACCTGATCCTCCCACGTCTACGAACCAACAAGACCTAAAACCTTGTCAAGAACAAGCAAGAAAGGTAACAACTCGTTTTTATAGTAACATTTGAGGGCTGGTGGAAAAACGTTACTTGAGTAACGTTTCATTTGTGAAACTAGACTGAACTTGCTCCTAAAGGTTAGCCCCCAGTGGCACAGCGGTATGTCTGCGGACTTACAACGCTAGAATCCGTGTTTCGATACCCGTGGTGTGCAGAGCACAGATAGCCCATTGTGTAGCTTTGTGCTTGATTACAAACAAACAAACCTAAAGGTTATTTAGGAAAACTTTTGACGACCTTCATCACGTCCTGAAGAAATACCTTTTTAGAAATTTTCTAATCTGTTTCTTTTATCAATTTGTTTCAATTTATTCAGTTATTACTAAAGAAGGTGTTGTGAAATATTACATAGTTTGTTTCCATTTAAGTTCTTTGTTCATTTACATGAGTTCTGATAATTTCCAAACAAAATCAAGTCAAGTTGACAACATAATACTTTGAAATAATTAAACAATACAAACAATGATGTCAGTATAAACACATAATCCTAAAAAACATCAATAAATAAAAGGCAAATATAATAGCTCAAATCGATTAGACTGCAATACAAACAATGATGTCAGTATAAACACATAATCCTAAAAAACATCAATAAATAAAAGGCAAATATAATAGCTCAAATCGATTAGACTGCAATACAAACAATGATGTCAGTATAAACACATAATCCTAAAAAACATCAATAAATAAAAGGCAAATATAATAACTCAAATCGATTAGACTGATCAAACAGTGTAATTAGAATAAGATTTAAATATATATACTAAATATTCTCAACTTGCGACATGGCCCACTCAGAATACCCTACCAGGAAGATTAAATACAAAAATGAAACCACTTAGTT
>NW_013665853.1:374018-375780 GCF_000517525.1 Limulus polyphemus | reverse complement strand
CCCTTTGTGTAGCTTTGTGCATAATTACAAACAAACAAACCACATAATATACCAAAAAGAAATTTTATTTTTCATTGTTTTACTTTGTATTTGTTCAGATCTAATTTTGTGGTGTTGAGGTGTGGAGAAGATATGAAACTTTGCACGTGGGCAAGTATAAAAGTAGAGATTCTAGACTACCTTGAAACGTACAAAATCGATACATACAATTGTGCTTATTATTCGTCTCACACGATACGTTGTGTACAAGATCATTCAAGAACATTATAAACTTGATGGAACAAGTTCTAAAAATAATCATTTTGATCAAAAAACGATGTTTGGATTCTAAAAAAGCAATCAAAAATTGACCACAAGATATCACCGTCTTGGACATTTTAAATCGCCAATATGAACATATCTTTATGATCTGCCCGTATGAATATTTTGGGTCGAAATGGGTTATTGCATAACCTTCCAAGAAACAATTAATTTTCGGTGGCAATTACACTATCTATGTAACTACAACCAAATTCAAAATGTAATTATAATATATATACTATCCTTATTTTGATTATGGTTGTCACATGACTTTCTTATTTGCATATTTTAAATAGTTTTAATATAACCTGCTTAGTCCCCTGTGTTCAAGTTTGATATTCAATACTTTAAGCTGATTTATTTAGATGGTAATTTGTACAAAACTTATGTTATTTAAAGGTTGTATTTTAAAAAAAAGAAAAGAATCAAATGCGTTATTTAAATATTTTTACAAAACGATCTATTTTATGGTAAAAAATTTTAATTATCAAAAGATGTCTTTAGTTTACATATTTTGTCACTTTACTTTGGTGCAATGTTTTGCTTTTTTGTTAAAACCTATATCGGCGCTCAACAGTCACTCTTTACTTTTAAAACGACTTCTTCAAACCAATCCTGTTAAGCAGAGTGTGTGAGACAAGAGGCCTAAGAAGACGTGACAAGAGCCAACAAGGAAAGATGCATGCGACTTGATTCCATGCGAAGGACTTGCACTGTGAAACAGACTAACCTCATTACAAATGTTCAATCCCTGGGGTGCCCTTTACTTGAACTGAATGGCTGTTCTTCTCTTTTGCCACTGGCACTTGCTGTCTCTGCTGAGTTCCCGACTCTATAGTGGGTCTATATACCTGAGCCGTTTTCCTAATAACCATTTCTTGGCATTATAGTGACGGACGTTTGCTTTTAGGAAAGGTTCTTGAACAATCGCATTTAACAAACGATAGTCTTTTCTCAGTAACATAACTTTTCTATTCAAATTTGTGTGATGATAAACTACATCTTGTAATGTGATAGCATTTTTCTGTTTATATCAAATATGTATTTATTGTTCAGGTTTTAACTAGACTGAGTGAGAAAAGTCAATTCTCTTTTCGCTTGATATTGTTCGTGCCATTTTTCCATTGAAATCAAATTTTGTAAGATATTTGCAATTGATGTGAGTCATTTCTCGATATTTATTACATTAGGTTATTTGTGAGTGACTAATCTTTATTTTTTTAGAGTTTGACAAAATTCAAAATTTAATATTGCATAAAGCACCAAGCTTTCAGAGAAAGTGTCAGGTCTTCTACAGAGGAATATAATATTACATAAAGCACCATGCTTTCGGAGAAAGTGTTAGGGCTCCTACAGAGGAATTTAATATTACATAAAGTACCATGCTTTCAGAGAAAGTGTCAGGTCTCCTACAGAGGAATTTAATATTGCATAAAGCACCAAGCTTTCATAGAAAGTGTCA
>NW_013665853.1:366534-373065 GCF_000517525.1 Limulus polyphemus | reverse complement strand
CTTTCAGAGAAAGTGTCAGGTCTCCTACAGAGGAATTTAATATTGCATAAAGCACCATGCTTTCAGAGAAAGTGTCAGGTCTCCTACAGAGGAATTTAATATTGCATAAAGCACCATGCTTTCATAGAAAGTGTCAGGTCTCCTACAGAGGAAGTTAATATTGCATAAAGCACCATGCTTTCATAGAAAGTGTTAGGTCTCCTACAGAGGAATGTAATATTACATAAAGCACCATGTTTTCATAGAAAGTGTCAGACCTCCTACAGAGGAATGTAATATTACATAAAGCACCATGCTTTCATAGAAAGTGTCAGATCTCCTACAGAGGAATTTAATATTACATAAAGCACCATGCTTTCAGAGAAAGTGTCAGGTCTCCTACAGAGGAATGTAATATTACATAAAGCTCCATCCCTACAAATACAAAATAAATTTCTTCATTCAATGAATAATTTATTTCTCATCTATAACATGTACATTTAAATAATGTTTCGACCACAAAAAATAGTTTGTTAAAGCATTTGTTGGAAAAACTTCATGCATTGTAACGAATTTATTATTATATATTTATTTTAATATCAACGTTTGTTTAGATTAAATTTATATTTAGAAACATACATAGCTTATAGTGTTAAATATGTATTACGAAACTCCCGCGTATTCTCCAAAGTTGTAGCAGATTCTCGAGAGTAAGAATCAACAATATATGTGCGTATATAGGAATATCAAATATTGGAATTTATATTGATGATATTGTGATTTCCAGTGACACATGGGAAGAATGTTTATGTGTATTACGTGATGTTTTTGAGAGGCTTAAGAAGGCCAATCTCACTGAAAATTTGGCAAAAAGTGACTTCTGTAAAGCTAGAGTTGTTTACTTAGGTCATGGTCAAGTTTCTCCAATTCAATCCAAAGTTGATTGTATCGTGAATTATCCAACTCCTACCAACAAGATAACTTTGATGAGATTTTTGGGAATGGCTGGTTATTGCAGGAACTTTTGTAAATCTTTTGCTGACATCACTGTACCATTAACAAACCTTTTAAATAAAAATAAAAAATGCAAATGGTCTGAAAGTGTCAATCTGCTTTTGGAAAGGTCAAATCTTTGTTGTGTGCTTACCCTGTATTGATGACACCTGACTTTGATAACCCTTTCGCATTACCTGTGGATGCCAGTTATTGTGGTGTTGGTGCTATTCTATTGCAATCAGACGTGAACACCCTGTTTGTTATTTTTCTAAAACGTTTAATTGTTACCAAACGAATTATTCTACTATATAAAAAGAAACATTGGCTCTAGTGTTAGCTATAGAACATTTCATTGTATCTGCATCATAACAACCTATTGTCATTTATACTGATCATAACCCGTTGATGTTTTTAAACCAAATGAAGGGCAAAAACAACAACAAAAAACTGTTAAATTGGAGTTTATTATTACAAGAGTATGATTTGAAAATAATCCATGTCAAAGGAGTTGATAACATTTGTTCTGATGCACTCTCACGTGCTATGTAACTATATGATCATAAGCTTATTTTTATTGGTTATGTTCTACACTGTAATTATTATTGAAGTTTTGTAATCGTTTGAATAATACATTACATTTAATGTATTGTTGCCAATGTATATGTATACATATAAATATATAATGTCTTAGTTTAAAATTGTCTAAAGCCAGTTTTTAATTCTCTAAGGAAAGAGTTGTAACGAATTTGTTATTTTATATTTATTTTAATATCAACATTTTTTTAGATTAAATTTACATTTAGAAACATACATAGCCTACACTGTTAAATATCTATTTCGAAACTCTCGCCTATTCTCCAAAGTTGTAGAAGATTCTTGAGAGAAAGAATCAACAATATATGTGTGTGCATAAACACTTGTGTTAGCGTCAGTATTGTTATGTAAAACTGAAATTTCTAGAAAGCCTCCACACGTCTATAAATATAACCAACGCGATGCACCAAAAAAATGAGTGTCTATTATTAGTTTGCTATAGTCAGTGTGCTATGAACTTCGAAAGCTATAACTGTGATTGTTATAACGCTTATCAATCGGAAAACTTCAAATATTTGACCAGGAACCTTTACAAAGTTCGAACATTACAAATCATTTATCTTCAGTGGATTCTCATTCGACATTAGTATGTTTACGAAAACATTATATAAATTCATCGTGGAAAACTCGGCGTGTGTGGCTGGTGAATAACGAAGGACAAAGCTAGCTAGCTTCCTAATAAGTGAATTGAAAGAAATTATTTCACTGCTTTTGTTTTTTTAATTACTAATAAAAAGTTAAGTAAAAATTCTAATAAGTGCAACAAGAATCTCAAGAGGAAAACACCATTTTTACTCACAGTGACCTTGATCTTTACCCTGTGAACTGAAACTATGAATTTGGGCTCATGGTTACTAGAAAAACTTAAAATTATGGCTTTTCCTCAGAGTGCAAGCTTCTTTATCAGTAGGTGTTGTAAAAAATAAAATAAATACGAAATATTTATATATTTTTCTTAGTAGCTGTAATTATATTACAAATAAGTGATTGCAACGTATTTTACATTATTTCAAACTGTTTTCTATTAATCACAATAACCTAATTAAAACACGTGCCTAAGTGTTATATATTACCACAATTCTTGTTGTGTCGTTTGTCAGTCATATTGACAAAATGTTACACGATTTTCAATTAGTTATACCTCAGTAGCTCAGCAGTAAGTCTGCGAGTTTACAACACCAAAATCGAGTTTTGATACTCGTGAAGGGCAAAGCACAGATAGCCCATTATGTAGCTTTTTTGCTTAACAACAACAAAAATATTCAATGAATCAATACAAACACAATCTTACATTTCAATAACAAAAATCAATTTTTACCATGAAACATATAAACAGCGACACTTAGCAATCTGGTTTCGGCAACAAGAGTGCTTTGTTTTTAGCAAATCCGTTTAACAGATTTTAATATTTAATATCTAAATTAAAATGTTAGTAAGTCAAATAATTTATAACGTTTAATTTGATGTCTATGAATCCACTGAGCATTAAATGAATAGAATGAAAATAAAAAGATTCTTTGGTACAATGTACAGAGTGACAAGCAAATAATTCAGGAATAAAAGAGGGATCGAAAAATAATTGTTAATGCACAGGGAATTGTGCCAAAGAAAGTCAAAATCGACCATTGAGGAGGTTTTACAAAAAACAAACAAACTTGGATTTAGGAGCAATGTCATAATTTTGCATAAGCAGATCGTTGTACGTATGAAGGGAGGTCCGGAAATATTAAAATATAAGCCTTTACTAGAGGTAGTATAGAATAATTGTGCTGCACCTGCTCCCAAATCGTTGAAATAATGACACCGTATTTAATTGAAAACCAGTTCAACATGGTCCTACTGTATGTAGAGAGTCACCAGAATGCCTGGGTTCTGCCAGTTTGTATGCTAACTTGTTCCCACGTGAACGTCACATGAAGTTACAGAAAATGCGTATCAGCGGCTATTTACTGTAAACTTTACTTTTCTGCATGTTCTATTATAATTTTATGTTATTTGGTTTTAACATTTTGGCGGAAAGCCTTCAGTTGATGATCGTCTTAGTAATATATGGGGGGGGGGGTTCAGAAGTATATTAATATGCACATAATTCAAAAATAGAGAGGTGTGTATATATATATAGGACAATAAATGATAGTGGTATGGAATTAAGTATTGTTGGTCTACCCTATAACAATATCAGTGATCTTCTTCAAGGTCATCCTCTTAGAAACGTTAACTAATATGCATTACACACCAAAAACTTTAATTGGAAAGATGTGGACTATAAAAATTAAACATTTTAAACCAAAATTACTAAAATAGCTCAACAACAACAACAGTTAGAGCCGCAAATGCATATGAGTTAAACATCTTGACAGTTTGGTGGCAAATAATCAATAGATGAGTTCAAAATTTTGTGAAATAGGACAAGTACCAATCAGACTGATTGATTGGAATTAAGCACAAAGCTACACAAGGGGCTATTTGTGATCTGCCCACCACGGGTATCGAAACCCGGTTTCTAGCGGTGTGAGTCCGTAGACATACCGTTGTACCACTGGAGGTCAATACTATTCAGATGAATTCATTATTAGCATTTGTTGTTGTTCTTAGTTGCCCTTACGGTGTCTATGCTTAATTAGTTTAATCAAAATGTTAAGTTGTCACAGTTCAAAGATGTATCATGATACAATGATAACAATAAGGTTTATCACAAGATACTTCATTGAAGCTTTTAGTTTAAGAGCAAGTCACATCAAATTGATTTGTTGGTAAGGTGTTTACATTTCTATTAATTAATCTAATCATTATTATTGAAATGCCCTTATGTCTTGTATGAAGTCAGAGAAAACTTTTGTAGCATTTGCTTTAGCAGTAAGATAACTTCTCTGTTTCACTCAACACAGCCGTTTCTAAATTACTATATTTAAAAAAAAACGTTTTCTCTGTAAAGTACTTTTATTTTTTAGACACGATCCTGGAAAATATCTCGCTACAGATTTATTCGGTTGTGATGATTTACCTACAGGGTAAAATGAATCATCCTAACAGAACAGTTCTATACAATAATACGCTTTTTTACTGTAAAGACAGATCTATAATTACTTTGGTTTTCTTTTCATCCTCAAAATTTAAATTTATTTCATCTGATTTCATTAGGTATGGATTTTTATTTTTTCTGTACTCAAGGCTAGGAATTTATCTTTGCTATGTGACGAACGTTTCAGTATTATATTTCGATTCTAATTTTACAGAAACGGTACCGATTCTAATAAACGTTTTTATGCTGTCCGTTGCTTTTTCAAAAGTTAAAAAAAAAATCCTCATTGTGATCTATTTTCTTTCTCTTCTCTAAGCTCAGAGCTTCCTCACGTATGTACTTCTGTGCACGGTGTTCACCACTTGGCTAGCATGCCGCTCGGGTGACCAGGGGCTCATCCCTGTCCTGCGCAATCGCGGATGGAAATATTTCCTGGTAGCAGCAGCCGATGTGGAGGCTAACTTTTTGTTGGTCAAGGCGTATCAATACACGTCGCTGACAAGTGTCCAAGTAAGTCTAGCCTTTACTATTGTACTTTCCATGGTTCAGAACATTGTATAATAATTTCATCAGATAAATTAAAATCACCAAACCCTCCTCTTACAGTTATTTCAGTCAGACAGACAAGTAATTTTCAGTTATTAAGAAAACCTACAGCTAGAGGTATAAGTTTTCTGAAAAAAATGAAAAATTATGCCGATCGAGCTTCAAGCCTATTATTCCTCTTAGCCTAATTAACTAAACTATGTGGTTCTATAATTTATCATAACGGAGAACTGCGTAATCAGCTAATAAAGAACACTTGTCCGGAAAGCAGTGGCATGGGTTAGAATGTCGATTGGTCTAAGTTTTCTTTCTTCCAGAAAGCTTAAAGTTATGTTGTCTTCTATGCCACTTCATGCATTTCATATTTTGTTTAACAATGCAGCTATAACAAACATTTTTAATTGTAAAATTAAATATATTTTTGTTAACTTTAACGAATACAAAGTGTTTCAGAAGACATTTTAAATTCTTTACTTGTAGAGATTTGTTTTATTGAAGGTGAGAATTTCCTCGTTCATGAAAAAGGTTTGAATTGTTGGACATAAGCCTATCAGACGAATACTCTGTACTGGTTTTCTCTAAAAAATCATATTTAGCGAGTCTGAGAAACTTATACCCATTCACAGTCTCACAAAGTTGAAATACCCGCTGATAATCATATTATCGACGAACTGCATGATCTGCAGTGAAATACATAGAACAACGCAAGATCTAAAAAAAATCTCAACTAAGATCATAATCCCATTTCAAGCTTTTGGACCCTCTCATAAAATCAGTTGTGAGTTGCTACATGATTACGAACTAACTACAGGTATGGTATTATCAACCACGCTCTTTCATAACAACCTAATAATCTGACAAAGCTCTGTAGTACGGCTATAGACGTTAACAAGAAGATATTGCTCGTTGTTTTGTTAGGTTATGTCTGGAAGATTAAAAATACTTGTGATTTTTGTTTTTATGTCTTCAGCATCAGCATTAATTATAGTTTAAAAGACACTTCAAAGAGCTACGTAAAAAACACTTAACATGTTTATTTATTAGTTATTTTTTTTTTTTCAATTTATTGTTGTGACATTGGTTGTCAGACCTCTCAGTAGCTTAACCTGCAGATTGATCAGAATTACTACGTCTGAGCTCAGCTTAAGTAATAAATAAGTTAACCGATGTAGCTATGGCTATAGTTAGGGGTAAGAGTGACTATATCGATAATTATAATTGCCTGTAGCAAGAAGAAAGATATTAATGATATGTAATAAGATGTGGGATTGAGTATAGCGAGATATATAGTTGTTTCATGGGAAGATGTGGGATTGAGTATAGTGAGATATATAGTTGTTTCATAGGAAGATGTGGGATTGAGTATAGCGAGATATATAGTTGTTTCATAGGGA
>NW_013665853.1:362619-365587 GCF_000517525.1 Limulus polyphemus | reverse complement strand
ATATGTAATAAGATATAGTATTGAGTATAGTGAGATATATAGTTGTTTCATAGGAAGATGTGGGATTGAGTATAGCGAGATATATAGTTGTTTCATAGGGAGATGTAGCTATGGCTATAGTTAGGGGTAAGAGTTATTATATCCAGTGTTATAATTGCCTGTAGCAAGAAGAAAGATATTAATGATATGTAATAAGATGTAGTATTGAGTATAGCGAGATATATAGTTGTTTCATAGGAAGATGTGGGATTGAGTATAGTGAGATATATAGCTTGTTTCATGTGAAGATGTGGGATTGAGTATAGTGAGATATATAGTTGTTTCATGGGAAGATGTGGGATTGAGTATAGTGAGATATATATAGTTGTTTCATAGGAAGATGTGGGATTGAGTATAGTGAGATATATAGCTGTTTCATGGGAAGATGTGGGATTGAGTATAGTGAGATATATAGCTGTTTCATGGGAAGATGTGGGATTGAGTATAGGAACACTATATCTCGCTTAATCACTCCCACATCTTCCCATGAAACAGCTATATATCTCGCTTAATCACTCCCACATCTTCTCACATTCAACTTTATCAATCACTTCAATCAACTTTGTTTATTACTATATAATCATCTCTAGACGTCTCTACAGTTCACTCTGACTTCGATTTAGTAATCTATTTAATTTGTCATAGATAACAAATGACTTGTAGGTACTCAAAGACATCTTGCGGATAATTTTACACCTAATTTAGCCAATCCCACATCTTCCCATGAAACAACTATATATCTCGCTATACTCAATCCCACATCTTCCCATGAAACAGCTATATATCTCGGTTTCATAGGAAGATGTGGGAGTGATTAAGCGAGATATAGTGTTGTTTCATAGGAAGATGTGGGAGTGATTAAGCGAGATATAGTGTTGTTTAATAGGAAGATGTGGGAGTGATTAAGCGAGATATAGTGTTATTTAAAGCAGGGTAATCTGTAATATGACTGTAGGTTGACTAAAATAAGATAAGTAATTGGTTACAGCGAATTATAAAGTTGACTGCATGCTATGATACTGGGTTCTCTATAACGAGAAGTTAGGTTGATCGTAGGATGATATGCACAGTTTGGATGTTACAATATATAATGTTTATTGTGGTGAGCAAAAGGATCTACTTTGTTTAAAGTGTAAGGATTCTGTTGTAAAATGTTGAGTTGTGTACAAAAAGATGCAAGTTTAAGTATAATAAGATTAATTACAGCGAATTGAGGGAGTGCACTATAATGGATCTAGCATCGCCTGCGGCGGGAACGAGGATGGAAGAAAACAAAAACCAGAACCTTATGAATTGATAACTAGCACTGACTCTATTGTAAACAGGGATGACTGTAGTGATATTTAGTATCGATATAATCAATAACAATATTGGGTTATTAATCCTTACCGTAGTTCTGGTTGGTAAAAACTAGTTCACAATATACAATTCTCGTTCTTACTACTGATAATATAAAGAGCTCCTAGACCACTGGATATGGTAGTTAATGTGCGATTTACGTACCTTTACACATTCCTCTTTGTTTTCATTCATAAATTCTTTGAAATACTATTGTAGTTTTCCTTGTGATTACTTGACCCACTCCGAGAACAGGAAATTTCGCCAGTTCTACTAAATGTAGTAAAAGTTAATTCAAGTAAAAACAGTAATAATAAACGATTAGTATTAAAACAAAAAATATATATTATATTGTATTGTTAATCCGTATCGTAATATATATAACTTAAGTAATTACATTTAACTTACATAAACTAGTTCACACAGTAAAAGTTGTTTTAAACGAATAGATGATATCAATAGCGAATAGACCACTATTATGTCTGTAAAATCCAAACCGGCCTTATGATGTGTTAAAATAATATCATGAATATTAGTAGCTTCAGTGTATTTTTGACATTTGAATTGACGAGAATGCTTTAAGCTTTTTTAAATTTAATTTTAGACGAGTTTGCTTTTTTCACTTTAAACTATGTAGTACTCAAAAAACCTTTGTTAGTACTTCCGGAAAACTAGGTTGAATTCTACGCAAATAAAATAATGCAATTCAATATCATTGATATCTGTATTTAAAAAAAATAACGAATTGACATAAAATAAAATGTTTGGTTAGTACACGTCTGCTTTCTGTCTATTAGAAAGTGGGGGCTGAGCGTTGTCATTTATATAGTGTTCGGACTACGAAGCTAAGGGTTCATACTTTGCGATTTGTTTTTACCAAAACACTCTCGGTTATGGATGAGCTGTAAGAGTGACTGATAAATCTCACATTTCGGTTAGAGTAACCCAAGATTCTGTGACGGGTGGTGTTGAATAACTGTCTTCCCTATAATTTGTCAGTTCAAAATAAGGGGCGGCTATGCGCAGATATCCCTTTAAGGAGCTTTTTACTAAAATTCTGCAACGTTTACGATCAATAGTATGTTGCTTGCGTTGAAAAATAAATATTTGTATATTGTTATGGTGTGAAGGCCTTTTCCAAGCTGGCGAAGCGTGTTCCAATTAATCATCAAACATTAGTGTTAGGCCTATTGTATTCTTTATCTAGACCCTTTGGAATTTTCAAGAATTAGAAGAGTATAAAATAATAGGATTCTAATCAAGCTATGTTCGCCATAAAATAATAGGATTCTAATCAAGCTATGTTCGCCATAAAATAATAGGATTCTAATCAAGCTATGTTCGCCATGAAATAATAGGATTCTAATCAAGCTATGTTCGCCATAAAATAATAGGATTCTAATCAAACTATGTTCGCCATGAAATAATAGGATTCTAATCAAGCTATGTTCGCCATAAAATAATAGGATTCTAATCAAGCTATGTTCGCCATAAAATAATAGGATTCTAATCAAGCTATGTTCGCCATGAAATAATAGGATTCTAATCAAACTATGTTCGCCATGAAATAATAGGATTCTAATCAAGCTAT
>NW_013665853.1:356584-362013 GCF_000517525.1 Limulus polyphemus | reverse complement strand
TAATGCATTATTTTCAAGGAATGAACTTTATTTTACTCTATAGGTACTAGACTAACAGTTTTTTTTTATTTAAAAATACTTTTCATGTTAATATTTAACAAAACTTCCCGAAATATTTTATAAATGCTTCCTCACTCACTGAATAATGTGAAAAACTATAAGCCATTTAAACTATAATTAAATGTCCTAGGTGTAGTTAACAAATACTTAACTATCCCTAATTAAATAATATTACAACATTGTTTTATTTCTTTTTTCTCCTCATTGTTTATCTTATGTAATACACCTCATTCTTCACTTTACTAAAAAAACTCTTCCGGTGGGACAGAGGTACAACGCTAAAATCAAGGGTACGATTCCCCCTCGGTAGACGCAGCAGATGTGGCTTTGTTTTAACAAACACACATACTTTACTAAACAATATCACTCCATCTTTTATCCAAACTAAAAATATTGATTAATTCTTTATCGTTCTAAAAAAAAAAGCAATAATTCTTCGTATCTTCTCTGGCTGAAAAGTTGCTTCACGACCTATAGGTATTTCTGTTGTTTGGGATCTATTTAGTAACGGAACTATCAAATAAAAAAATGGTAACATTGAAATAAACTGTAGGGATTCGTGGAATTAATATACTAGGACTATTTTTGTTCTTACTCAGAAATGAAACATACATTTATAAATTAACGTTAGTTTAAATTGTTGTAAAATGAGCAAATCAGTAACATCATTAGTATATGTTACTCTCATGTAGAAAGACAGTATATACTTATATATATTGGTGTAGTATTATTGTTACACTATAATAATAAGTCTGCAGACGATATCTTGATATCCGTCGATTTATATTTCTGTTAATTTCGACACCAAAAAAAAGTTTTTATTATTTACTTTAGAAAATATATTTACCATATTTAACATTGCATTTACAATGCTTATTGCCCTTCGCAATAATATATAATCTTTTTTTCTGCCCTTAACTACACCGTATCGTTAAAAATACTTCATTATTGTTGAAAATACAGCACAATACCTTTCATTATTTATCACTTATAACAATATCCCATTGTGCTTTGCTATACTTCATAATAACGTCTTCGTATTTACCATATTTAAGAACATGTTTTCTTGATTAATGAAATCTATCCATCATTTATAATAATTAAACATCCTTCTCTTCCTCAAACACCTGTCGGTACTTTAATAATATCTTTCTTTGTGTGTGTGTGTTTTTCTTATAGCAAAGCCACATGGGGAGTCGAACCCCTGATTTTAGTAACGTAAATCCGGGAAGTTACCGCTGTCCTAGCGGGGGATATATAACTTTATTTTTTACCATACACATATAACTCATTCATCATGTACCATACTTAAGCAGCATATAATTTTTCAAACTATTGGTATTTTAATACAAAAACTAATAAGTTTCTTTTTTATCATATTTATAAAAAAAATCACATTTAAACAATTTTTCTGTTTTATTTTTCAATCTTAAACAATCCTGTTCATCCCTATTTTGCTTAAAATAGACGCTTTCTACTTTATAATAAGTTTCAATCGCGGCAGTATGAGTTACACTTAATAATTAAAATCACTTATTTGTGCTTTATCTCAATGCCCCCCCCCCACAGTGGCACTGCAGTACGTTTGTAGACTTACAACGCCCAAAACCGGGTTTCGATACTCGTAGTGGGCAGAGCACACATAGCCCATTCTGTAGCTTTGTGCTCAACTACAAACAAAGAAAAAATTAATGCTAATTACTAAGACATATATTTTTATTATACTTCCAGTGCTAAACTATATCAAATACCGCACTCGTTAAATGGTTGAAATACTTGCTAATAACTTACCCTCCATAACAAACTCAGATATCAGGTGTGTTCTACTTATTTGACGCAGTTTGGAAAACGTTGATCGCCCTATTTCAGCCTCTAAGGCGGATTTTAAAAGACTGATATGTAACTTTCATTAGTAAAAACGTCATGAAATGAAATCACTAGGCAGAACTATAGTTTTGGCTCTGACAAAAAGGTTTATGGATTTGTAGATATTTTTATTATTTTATATTTCTAATGCTCGTATTTCTGATCGAGGTACACGATTTTTAATGTTTAGAGATTGGGTGTTGTTTCTTTATCGTCAATGAGGGAATAAAGAACTTGTATCATTAAAGATAGGTTAATATAAGCTTTATAATGATATAAATATCATAGGAACTAACAAAAAATCAATTATTAAACACTGGTGATCATAATTATATTCATTAAGATAATATGAGGAATAGTTCAGTATTAATGATACTTTTTCTGAAAAAAAAAGGTGAAACATTGATATGTCAATCATCACTTGAGAAGTCTGGATTTTAGTTTTAATAACTTCTCATTTCAAATTATAGCATTTTAAAAACAAACAATAATTGTACCGATAAAACATACACATTACGAGTGTCATCAATCAACGGATAAAAATATGAGCCACTAGTATAAGCGGCAATGAGATGTCGTCATCGTGTACTATTACGTCACAAAGTTTCAACTAATGAAAAATCCATATCGGTTTCTCGATAAAAATTGTTTTGACTACTTGTACATTACAATTATTTATACATCTCCAAATGTCTTCTCAATCACGATGTAATGTTGTGCTGTTGTCCTCAAGTACTGGTTTCTCTTCCTTTGTTCAACGATTCTACATTACGGACGTCTATAGCTAAATCTTGAGATCTCTGACCTGACTCATTATCACATTTTTCGAACAAAGTGCTTTCGAAACGAAACTTTCAAATTTTCTCAAATAAAATAGTTTGTCAAAAAATATTTCTGAGCGATAGTATGCCCCCAGTGGCACAGCGGAAAGTTTGAAGGCTCAGAACGCTAAAAACCGGGTTTCGACACCTGTAGTGGGCACAGCACTGATAGCCCATTGTGTAGCTTTGTGCTTAATTACAGACAAACGAACGATAGTATACAACTATAATCAACGAGTGGTGACGTGGTTATCATACATTTATTCGTCACTCTTCTCTCAAGGGCAGTAAGGCGTACTGATTTCTTAAGCATTCTGATAAAGAATTATACCTAAACGTGTCACTGAGAAACTTAAACTAGGAACTCTGAACTAATTAAGACCGTCCGTTAGTCTCTTATAAAGAAACTTAATATTTTGCATCATTTACACTTTAAAACACTTTAGCTTAACATAGTATATGCACCTTTTGTAAATAAGCCTAACGTTTCGTTTGTCTTTAATATCTTAGCCTTAATATCTTTAAAACAATGTTACGCTAGACATACATTTACGTTTATAATACAATTTCAGGTTTTGTTTATCAACGACTTATCAAATATTCAAAAATTCCCCTTCCGGCATAAAATATTATATTTTAACAAAATGACACCGTTTTGCGTGTTTTAGTTACCTTTGGCCTTTATATGATATACTGTAAGCTACTTAACTCTTTACAATATTTGAATTTACCTGATTCCTGTTCTTCATAGAACGACAGAATTACGTTTATTCACGTATCTATTTGTCTCGCAGTCTAGAGAGCATCAGAAGGTTAATGTTTTATTCATCATTTCTACGGCTTGAAACTCGAATGACGTTTACTTAATTACGAAATCAAATATTAACAATAAATCCTAGAGAACAGCAAGCGATATGTTGAGGAAAACACATACAAGTTTTATTACCTGAAGTCATTGATGTCAGCGTCTGATAGATAAATATTTAATACTTAAATATGAGTACAATGTGATGGTAATGTAATGGTAGTGTAATGGTAATGTGATAGTAATGTGATGGCAATGTGATGGTAATGTAATGGTAGTGTAATGGTAATGTGATGGTAATGTAATGGTAATATAATGGTAATGTGATAGTAATGTGATGGCAATGTGATGGTAATGTAATGGTAGTGTAATGGTAATGTGATGGTAATATAATGGTAATGTGATGGTAGTGTAATGGTAATATGATGGTAATGTGATGGCAATGTGATGGTAATGTATTGGTAGTGTAATATCAGAGATATATAAAGAGACTCTCTAAAAGTGTAATGGTAATATAATGGTACCATCACATTACCATTACACTACCATTACATTACCATCACATTGCCATCACATTACCATCACACTACCATCACATTACCATTACACTACCATCACATTACCATTACATTGCCATCACATTACTATCACATTACCATTACACTACCATTACATTACCATCACATTGCCATCACATTACTATCACATTACCATCACATTGCCATCACATTACCATTACATTACCATTACATTACCATCACATTACCATTACACTACCATCACATTACCATTACACTACCATTACACTACCATTACATTACCATCACATTGCCATCACATTACCATCACATTGCCATCACACTACCATTACATTACCATCACATTACTATTACATTACCATCACATTGCCATCACACTACCATTACATTACCATCACATTGCCATCACATTACCATAACATTGCCATCACATTACCATCACATTGCCATCACATTGCCATCACATTGCCATCACATTACCATCACATTGCCATCACATTACCATTACACTACCATCACATTACCATCACATTGCCATCACACTTTCATTACATTGCCATCACATTACAATCACATTGCCATCACATTACCATTACACTACCATCACATTACCATCACATTGCCATCACATTACCATTACACTACCATCACATTACCATCACATTGCCATCACACTACCATCACATTGCCATCACATTGCCATCACATTACCATCACATTGCCATCACATTACCATTACACTAGCATCGCATTACCATCACATTGCCATCATACTACCATTACATTACCATCACATTACCATCACATTGCCATTACATTACCATCACATTGCCATCACATTACCATCACATTGCCATCAAATTACCCTTACACTACCATCACATTGCCATCACACTACCATCACATTACCATTACACTACCATTACATTACCATTACACTACCATCACATTACCATTACATTACCATTACATTACCATTACACTACCATTACATTACCATCAAATTACCCTTACACTACCATCACATTACCATCACATTGCCATCACACTACCATCACATTACCATCACATTGCCATCACAATACCAACACATTGCCATCACATTACCATTACACTACCATTACACTACCATCACATTACCATTACACTACCATTACATTACCATCACATTACCATTACACTACCATCACATTACCATCACACTACCATCACACTACCATTACACTACCATCACATTACCATCACATTGCCATCACATTACTATCACATTACCATCCTCAATGAAGTTTTCTCACATTATTTTCTCTTTGGCAAAGTAGCCTTACGGTTTTTCTTCCA
>NW_013665853.1:353418-355614 GCF_000517525.1 Limulus polyphemus | reverse complement strand
TCCCCCCCAGAAAAAATAATTTTTAGAAATGTTCACCTTTTCTAAATTTTTTCAAAGAGGTATGAATACTACGATTAGTACAAAAAGCGGGCAGTAGGGCGGCGTTTTTGCTAGTGATAATAATTTACCGAAACCAGCTTCTGTTGAAAAAGGTTGTGTATTCTTATGTTTTGATATATTTTAGATTGTTTGAAGTGATGAACTAGCTTTTGTTTATTTATTTGTATTTTTTGCTCTTATCATCAAAATTATGGACATAGCTAAAAGCAAAATCATATGTTCATCATATGCATATAAGTTAGGTCCAGTTTCAGCGAATTCCTTCCACATCAGTAACTTTGAAGCATTTAGCATTAAAAGCACTATGCGGATAAGTGAATGTACGTATATTATATGTTCATGCTTTTGATCACTCGTTAGTTCATATTACAACTGCCCGGCATGGCCAAGTGGTTAGGGCGCTCGACTAGCAATCTGAGGGTCACGGGTTTGAATCCCCGTCCCACAAACATGCTCGCACTTTGAGCCGTTGGGGCGTTATAATGTGACGGTCATTCCCACTATTCGTTGGTAAAAGAGTAGCCCAAGAGTTGGCGGTGGGTGGTGATGACTAGCTGCCTTCCCTCTAGTCTTACGCTGCTAAATTAAGGACGGCTAGCGCAGATAGCCCTCGTGTAGCTTTGTGCGAAATTCTAAAAACCTAAAAAAAAAGAAAAAACTGTATTGCAACAACGCTAGAATCCGGGTTTCGATACACATGGTGGGCAGAGCACAGATAGCCCATTGTGTAGCTTTGTGCTTAATTACAAACATACATACATACTATATTACAAATATTCACATGTAACAGAATCAACATTTAATGAAATCCATGTTAACTTTCACAGCTTCATGTTTTTGCAGAACCGTGTCTCTAAAGTTTATTAAAACTTACCTTTATATCACTCTTACCCCCGGGGTCTAAAATCAATTTCAAAGTTATTTACAAAATTCAAAATGTAAGATAGAACAGAACCATAAACGAGTGTCCTCGGAGCACGATCTCGCTTTATATCTTCACTTTTTTGTTGAATAATTGGTTTTTATTGAGTGCTAAGTATGTACATAAAAAAGGCATTATGTTATTGTGTTTAGTATACTCGACTTTTTTGTCAACGATTACTGTTAATCGCTAACAAGGAGCCGTTTAATAAAATTATTCTGCATTTAGAGTGCGCTTTTCTGATGTGGAAGCAGCAAAAAGTTATGTATTTTTACTCTCTGAGTTTGATTGCTTGGATACCAGCTTGTTCAAAATTTGAATATCAAAGGTTCCGACACTGAGAAAGTAATAAAAAAGCTACCATTTCGTCGGTTGAAACATCTAATTAGTTTGGAGGATTCTCTATGGTTGAATTAATCATCCATCTATCTAATATATAATTAAAAATAAAAGATTAAGAAAAATATTAGCCAACATGAACCCCTATAACATAGTGGTGTTACACCAGCTGTACTTGAGATACTCTTAAAACTCAATCATCTATATTGACCGCGTCGAAGTAATTTCCTTTAAAAATTCACCTAGGCTTGCATTTTTACTTCGAATGTACTGATTACTTGCTTCAGGAACGGAGTGTCACGTTGTCGACTCGTGACTCAGTGGCTTAATATAATATTTCCATGCCTAGTTAGCGAAAGTGATTCACTATAACGCATGCTCACACTTTCTGCAATGGTCTAAGGTGTTGCCATGACAATTATACAAGCTATGGCATTTTTATGCTTACTTGAAGACTTGGATAATTCAAAATTAAACGTGAAGCTCCTTTATAATGATAAGAGAAAGTTACCAAGGAAAACATTTATATGGATAGAGATAATTACCAAGGAAAACATTTATGAGGATAGAGGCAGTTACCAAAGAAAACATTTATAAAGACATAGAAAGTTACCAAGAAAAACACTTTGAGTTCTTTAGATCGTTGAAAAGCGTGTTTGTTTATTTTAGAGCAAAGCCACCGTGGGCAATCTCCTATGTCTACCGCAAGGAATCGAACCCCGGATTTTAGCGTTGTAAGTCCGTAGACATACACGCTGTCCTATCTGGGAACAGTTGAAAAGCTAGGAACAAAACTATGTGACAAAATATTTTCTCAAATTCGAACTGGTGTATTTAAGTGTTTTACACTCACAAAAAAAGAAACCTATCATTCT
>NW_013665853.1:318427-353239 GCF_000517525.1 Limulus polyphemus | reverse complement strand
ATTCTATAGGTATTTGAAGAACTTGTAGCATTCCGCCACAAAATGTCTGAAATTACTTAGAAAACAGAGATTTTACTAAACTGATTATCATGTTGCATGCGTAAAACTATTAGAAAAAAAACATTTGTAAATACGTCGCGGCATTTCATAAGTGTGCATAAAACTATCCAAACTATTTACATTAATTAATCTATAGTCAATGGGCTAAGCTATAGTTTAAAAAAATGGAGCCCTCTATTTAAATCGTGGCAAACACTATATCATATGTCCTTTACTTTGGCAGTAATAATTCATTAGGAGACTAGTTTCGAATTCTCTATCAAGTGGAGAAAAGTAATAAATGAAAAATATATTACTTTTAGAAATGCAAGGATTTCATTAGTTTCTTTTTTTTGAAAGAAAAGTTTTTGTTAGGTCTTTCCCTCTTAATTTGTTTTATATATCAACTGTAGCACTTCGATCCGAAAAATAACAATAATAATTTCATCTTACTGTCACGAGATTTTTATCTTATTTTTAATTTTGCGTATTTTTTTTTCATTTCGTCTTTCCTGATTTTCCAATGTTGAAGTACGTGTAAACGATTGTTTGTATGGTTTTTGCACATAGCTACACAAAGGGCTATTATCTACACAAAGCTGTCCTTAATTTCGAACTAATAGCTAGTTAACAATACCCATCGAAAACACTTGGTCTACGCTTGTTTGATCAATTAGTGGAATTTGGCCGTCATTCTTAAAGCGCACTCACGATCTTAAAGTGCAGACCAAGTGTTTATGGCAATGGGACGCGAACCGTGAACCCTTGGATTCCCAGTTCGAATACACTCAACATGACGCCCCGCCCAAGTATAGAAGAGTCTTATGTAAAGTGTTCTAGTAAGCGAATCCATAAACTTATAACATATTCATGTCTACTTCTTGTAGAATGTTGACGAAATTACTTAACACAATGGATTCATTAGTTTATTGACCAGAGAAGCAGATTTTTTGTGACCAACTAAGTGTCCCATTGTCCTCAATATTTCTGGCTATGTATAACGGGTGGTTAGAACTGCAGAGAACTCATAAAAAGTTTAAAGTGAACTTTTTTCTGTCTTACTGTTCGTACGTCTTTCCAGATGATATGCATTTCATGGTTTTCTTGAACCGCCAAGTTGACAAAGCGTTGTGGCTGAATATGGCCTGAGCTGGTGTTTCGAAGGATTTTACAAGCAGGTTCACTACCATCCCACCATGATATTGGTTTCGTATCAAATACATTTGGAAGAAAGTACGGTTCGGTGACTGCCAATTTTTTGATAAACCGCTATACAATAATCAAATAGAGGTTTAAGCTCTCGCTAACTCCAAAGCAATAACGCGGTGAGTTTCCTTAAGGCAGGTTCTTTTAACGTGCGAGTTCTGAAAGCTGCCACGACTAAATACAAGATATCCATTGTTAAAAATCGTTTTCTACCTTTCAAAGCATATATCAAATCATCTGTATGGAAATAAAGAGTTATAAATATATGGCTTTTTTGTTTACTATTTCTGGTGACAACTTGAGAAATAATGACATTACTTAACTATAGCTAAATGTTATTTAGTTTTAAACATACAATTTTACGTGTACGTTATTAATAACTACCTAGCTTTAAACAAGATGTTTGATTTTAATTGGCTGTCCTCAAATGTCCTTTGGTTGCACCAAATATTCCATTTGGCTATTACAAAATGTTGTCTAAATTTTAAAATAATTGTTTTTTTTTCTTAGTTATTACAATATTTAACGTATAGTTTCGACAACTGGTTTTATTTGATAACATATAAGACAACAAACAATTTTATTTGGTTATACCCAAGTGTTACTTGGCTATTAATGAGGCCACTTAGCGTTCAATTTACGATCTTATCTGGCCGTTACAGTTATCTAGTTTTTAACACATGATTTTACTCGGTTGTATTAGTTTCAAAATGTGGTGTTTATTTGGTAATTCTTTGATTTCATTTGGTTATTATGAGATGCTATATAGCTTTTAGCATACACTTTACGTGGTTGTCATCAAATTTTAGAAGACATTCAGCTTTATATGGTATCACAAGGACTACCTAGCCTTCAACATACACGCGTATTTTGACTATAATCATAGATACCAGGCTCTGAACGTGTAATTCTTCTTTAACCAACCCTAAGCGTTACAAGCTTCAATATATAATTTGTGTTATGTCACCATTCTTATCTAGATTACACCAGTTTGCTACTCTAAACATTATTACTTAACTTTTGCCTATAAAGAAAGTTGTTTATGTGCATCTTTTGTTATCCATACACATTAAGTGCGAGAAGGACGCTGAAGGAAAGCATAAGGCTTGTAACTCTTCATTAAGGTCGATAGCCTTTCCTATATCTTAAGCCGAAACTAAGTATATTCATAATATAAATTTTGTTTGTTCGCAGTTTATTTTTGAGAAAAGATGCTTTAATTAAGTCACACGGTGAGTTGGTTGTAAGCCTTTTCTAATAATTCTTGGATTAGTGCCCTAGTGGAGTTTTTCCCTCCAAATTACCAACATCTGTGATCAGTGCTGTAGCTCGAACAACGCAACTAAAAGGTAAGGACACACCATTGGAAAATGAAATGTTGGATAATTAGTCATTTTATTATCTACCATCGACAATGGCAGCTTTACTGGAAACAATAATATAGACCGGAAGATTGCTCTTGATAACTGTCGATAAAATAAAATTAGAAGCTGTCAAGTACCTTGAGCGTAGGTTTTTAATTGGAAATTACGTCTAAACAGGAGGTAATCATTTTCTCTTTTGATTGAGTGTAATATTCATAAGGTTGCTTGGAACGCTCGTTACCTACGCACTTATAAGTACAGCAGGTGCTCGATTAAACAAACGGCAATAGTGAAGTGTTATTTTCTAGTAAGCAGTGACGTTTATTAAACGCTTGCTTAATGAAGTGATTTTAGAATCTCGGAACACACAATACTTTCACGTGGACTAGGTACACGCATTCGATTGGCAAAGTTGTTGAAGGACGAAAGCTGGGGGTAAAACGTATTACTAACGAGTTTGTGAAATGGTGTGTAGAATTATCGTACATCCAAACATTAAATATGACATGAAATAAATGAATTAAAACCTAAAATGCAATATGAAAAAAAAATATTAAAAATACTTAAGTTACTAAAGATTATATTTTTTCAGTACGTTTCAGGTATGATTTTTGATACTTTACGCTATTGGCTATTCAAATATGATTTTTGATACTTTACGCTTTTGGCTATCGACTACTAAACATTGAGTACGGGAGATTCTTTTGTTCGTGAATTTAATAATTTTGCGAAAAAATCCCAGTCTAGACATCAGTGGTTTAGTTTTTATTACCATCTTTTGTCGCTAGTCAAGCTGGTTCTTTCTTGAGTGAGCATGAAACCATGACTTTGTGTGTTTTAAAATAAATCGATCCGGTATCTTCTGGAGGAAAAACCAATCACATAACGTATTTGATTAGTAGCACATTCACTTAGAAAAGCGTTGGTATACTCTCTTGACCATTGTCCAGTATCAAAGATCTCTATGCTCGACAGGACGTAGCTAGTGATTGGCGGAAGAACAAATGGTAAAAAAAAGTTGACCAAACGGAAGGAGACTGAAAAAGTGATTGAAAGACAAACTAACTGTTAAACTAAGAAGCGTTAAACACAGCGGAGTATTAGAGCTGATAATATCAAGATAAAAACAGTTTGTCAAGGGGCTGGACGCAGCTGAAACGGCCAGAAAAAACAAATGACTGACATCCGTGCAGTGACTTTAATTGTGATTGTTTCGTTAAGAAAAACTAGGTCATTGTTGAATTGGTAAACAATAACACCACGAATTTGATTGATTAAGATCAAGTTGCAATTATTGCAAAACTCTATATCGAGCCACTTTATTATTTATTTATAGTAATAAATGTTTAATAATATCACTACAATTCAATGATATGACAGAATCATTTGTGCCCCTATGAGATAAGTTAGAATTCTCAAGTATACAACAAAATCTGTTGAAATATTTAACAACTTACAGTTTTAATTAATTTCATTCCTTACCTTCTTTGTCTTCGACAACTAATATACTTTTAATTTGAATTATTTTACATTTATCGACATTTCTTTCAGCTTTTAGACTGTTTTACTATTCCCGTGGTGCTGGCTCTCTCATGGATATTATTGAAGGTCCGTTACAAAATAGTTCATATTTTAGGAGTAGGTGTCGCTCTGCTCGGAGTTGGGTGTCTCGTCTGGGCCGATTTGGAAGAAGACAAAACTTCCCAGATCGGTAGGTTTTGGCTTAATCTTAAATAATTAAATTACGAAATGGATATTGACAAAATTCATCCTACACGTAAAAGGTTTTTGAAAATAAAATCTATAAATAAAATGTTGTAAAAATACATATTACTAAATTATACGATTTTAAATTATCTTTATACTTGATTATTTACCACTGTTGATTATACCAGGGTTTGCAATAATACTGGCGCTACCAGGTTGCCAGTACCGTTACTCGAGCATCTCTAATAATGTGGCTTGAGCAGTTCGAAATCCAACAATTCTTCCCAGTGTGTTCTCGTGAGAAAATTTGTTTCCACATCAAACCAAGTTGTCAATTATGTGTAAGCCTACGTGGTATCATAACTATGGCAAGAAATAATTTGAAATCTAGGCTTTCTATTGGTTATAAATTTAATGAGAGTCGGCCTCAGAAAAATCTATTAGCAAATTAGAGCATGTCAGAGGTAGGTATGGAAATTGGTTTCTGAATTTCATGATTGCTCTTTAGCCCCATAAAATTGAAGAATGTAAAAATATAGCTTCAAAATATCAATGACGAAATTAAAGAGGGTATTTTACGTTACATTTTGTAGTTCTCTAGGGGATGGACCAAAAAAATCCAGAAGGGAGATGGTTCAAGAGCAAATATTCATATTCTCACACTAGGGGAATTTTAAGTTGTTTTTAAATATTTCCTTATACAATTAAAACTTAAAACTTATACAGTATTACAATTTGATTTATTATCTATGGTGTGGGTCAAGTTTGTTCGTATACCATGATAATTAAGTAGTTTAATTAAATTTTGAATGTAACTCACTAAAACGTCGTGACATGCTCAATTTGACCTACCCGCATGCTAAGGGTTAATCACACACGCACCTACCTAACGTGTAATCAGTCACGTAAGTACATTCACGTTCTCTTCCAGAGCGTTGGAGTCACCAGTTTACCATTTTTCAAGCAATTGCCGATTTTCGCTTATCGACTGAAGTTATGATTTCAAAACAACCACATCAAACATTTATAATTATATGAAAAACGAAGCTGAAATACCAGGGGAGACGTTTGGTCAAAACTCCGAAGATGAGACATGTGATAATAGATGTTATTCTCAAAAATATGATATACTATAAACCAGTTCCAGTACTGACGGGCCGGTACCGGTAGGGCCGAGTACTGGAACTAGTACCGACTGCAACCCCTGAATTATACTAGTTACATTGAACGGAAATAATTTTATTGAGACTTTTTTGTTTGCTTCACGTAAATAAAATACTGCATGTGTTTGGAGTATATAAAAAAAGAAATAATTCGAAGAAATAGAATGCTTGTATCATTAACTATGAGTTCTGTTGAATATCACACGATAGCTTGTAAAATTGTTGTTTTGAAGATGTAAAAGTAACGCAAGTATGTTTTGTAGAACATAACCCAATCAACATTAACTTGCCAAAAAATTGGAATACAAAACGTCTTCTAGAACTCATAGAATTGATAATGATATATTACAAACTGATACTAAAGAAGACTATAAAGATACACCAAAGTCAAATAAAAATAACATAATATACTTGGTTTTAGGGGCAGAACCAACATACAACTGCAAGAGACTTTACTGACATTAAAAACAAAATAACTCTTAAACTAGACGTACTTTTATATTTGAATAAATGTTTCAATTACATTTAATCTATCTTTTTAAAATCAATAATGAATAAATACTACAATATTGTTAGTGTCACAGTAAAATCTAGAACACTAATGTAAACCGCTTTGTATAAAAACAAAAATAACAAAACTTGCGATAAAATGAAAAACGTACTGTTAAAGAAAACACAGTGATCATCTTTAGAGTATACCAAGGACTTCTGGAGTTTGTGATATATTATGGCTTGTTACACTGTCATTTGATTCTGGCTTTGATTCAATAAAAGCGTGAGGAAAATTTTCGAGAAGGACTATCTATGTTTTTAAACCTAAAATGCTCACAGTCTGATCTAAAACATGAAGCTGAAACTTTCAAGATCTATAATTAGTGAACTCCAAATAGTTACATGTATCCGTATACTTACCGTGCTAACCCATTAATAAAAAATCAGGGTTTTGCTAAATCTCTCTTGTGTTATATTTTATTGAATTTATGTTGTTAAGCACAAAGCTTCCCAATGGACTATCTGTGCTGTACCCACCACAGGGATCGAACACAGCATTTTATCGTTTAATCACTCCCAATTATCTGCTGAGTCACCGAGGACTATTTATTATTGTTTAATTTTCATATTTCATCTAAACTATTTGGTAAGTTGATATTTCTCAATACACAAGTTTCTTAAACTTTCAAATAAAAACAATATAAACATATCGCGAAATAAAACTTTTTATGTTTAATAAGTACCTAAGAATACATCATTCTTAAACTGCTTAAAGAATGTTCTATATCTTTATGCTAATAAATCATCGTCTGATTTTTTATTTTTTCCGCATATAGGTACTTTTTGTAAAATTATATTTAAATGTGAGTATTCATTAAGATAATTTAAAAAATAATATTCTTATACATATAGTTTCAATTATGAGACATTGAAACTTTTAATCATGAGAACTTGTTAAGACACTTACCAAATAGTTTAATCGTTCTCGATCAACAGTATCCTACGAGAGTAAGGATCCTACTCTTGCAATGAGTAAGATCCACCGAAGATCCAGCTGGTTGTGAAAGCCTTAACTTGAAGGGCACGGCATGGCCAGGTGGTTAGGGCACACGACTCGCAATCTGTGGGTCGCGGGTTCGAATCCCCGTCACACCAAGCATGTTCGCCCTTAAAACCGTGGGGGCGTTATAATGTGATGGTCAATCCCACTATTCGATGGTTAAGAGTTAACCAAGAATTGTCGATAGGTTATGTTAACTAACTGGCTTCCTTCTATTTTACATATTCGGCTGAAACGTTCCCTTCAATCTACAAACCAAAGTTTTTCTAATATAAACAAAGATAAACGTTTGTTTGTATATTGAATTTCGCGCATAGCTACTTGAGGATTCTTTGCACTGGCCATCTCTAATTTTAAAGTCTATAATTTCAAAATGAGAGATGGCTAGCACAAATAGCCCTCAAGCATCTGCGTGCAAAATTCAATAGACAAACAAACATTTGTCTGTATTGATATTAGAAAGACTTTGGTTTGTAGATTAAAGGGAAGGTTTCAGTCCAATATGTAAAGCCCGATGAATGGTCAGACATAAAGAAATTTAATTTAATTTAAAATGATAAGAACTATTGATCTGTTTTAAATAATAGATTAATAGACTTATGCTTTTATATGTTTTCTTTCACACACTCATGAAACTTTAGGCAAGTATAAATACTATCACGATTTCTTTTTCACAAGAAATACGAAGTTTGTTTGTTTTGAATTTCGCGCAAAGACTACACGAGGGCTATCTGTGCTAGCCGTTCCTAACTTAGCAGTTTAAGACTAGAGAGAAGGCAGCTAGTTATGATCACCTACCGCCAACTCTTGGGCTACTCTTTTATCAACGAATAGTAGGATTGACCGTCAAATTATAATGCCCCCACGGCTGAAAGGGCGAGCAAGTTTGGTGGGATGGGGATTCGAACCCGCGACCCGCAGATTGCGAGTCGAGTGCTCTAACCACCTGGCTATGCCGGGCCTGAAATACAACCTACAATATCAAAGACAGTGGTATAACTTTAATGTGGCAACTAAAACCACGTCACGATTGTACAAAATATTCCTTTGTCCAAATAAGTCAGAAGAAAATCTAATAGTTGTGGTGAAAGTCTCTCTTACACCCTAAACTTCAGTTTTTAAAACTTAAGCCGACTCAAAATTTAATTCAAACAATCACTATTATTTTAACTACATTTTTTTTCTGATTGAGTCTTTAAGTATTCTGTGTTTTCTATTCAACACTGAACTAAGTGTCGAACAGAATAATATGTAAGGGGAGAAATGTGTTTCATGTTTGAAGAAGACTTTAAATATAGTGTCCTTATTCATTTCAACCTTAAATTTGGATTTGTACAGTTTTATTTAAAATGCTTTCTTATAAATGTCCACTTATTGTCTTTCGTTTCTTATTTTCAGCTAGCAATAGACTTTTAGGAGACATGTTATGTCTCACTGGTGCTGCCCTCTATGGGGTGTCTAATATTGCTGAGGAATTTGTTGTCAAAACTTATAACCGAGTAGAATTCCTAGGGATGCTAGGACTCTTTGGAAGCGTTGTAAATGGAATCCAGTTGTAAGTAATGTATTATGAATGTCTTAGTTAAGGACATTTACCAAATATCTATGTTAGTAAATAAGTATCCAATTTCTTATGCAGATATTCCGATCGTGTACTATAAGTTTTATTTTTACAATCTTTGAAGAAATAAAATGCACTCCAACACCTTTAGAAGAAGAAAAACATACAATTAAATTGCCAGCAACGATCTTACCTACTTTGCATTTCATACTAAACTTGAAACAGCAATAAACCTTTGAGCCTTTGAAATATCGGTGAAAATCCAGATTGAAAGCATAAGATTTAACAGGGAGATCGATAAGGTTATCGCCTTGTATTTGTTATGTTTGCAAAAGAAGCAATTCTCTATAGTTGAACGGAGCGTGAAACGTTTTAGTATGATTGATATGGAAACATATTTCAAGATGGAAGCCTTATATAAATTATATTAGTATTTCTGCCTGTGTTGAAAAATACGGGCTCATGCAAGCACGACTTCTTTCCAAAGCATTTGAGAAATTGAAAACTTCGGTGAAGCGAGGATATTCATAATCCTTTTGAGGATGTTTTCATAAAATTCATTTCCACCAAATATGTGAATATAGTGATTTGAGGTCAAAAGATATATTGGAATCCCTTGTATGGGACCTAGTTTATAGTAACAAACAAGAGGGAATTCTCAATAGCCACGGCATTTGAAATACTTTTAGGTAGGATTAGAGTAAATTAATCTATGGGACCTTCTTTTATCCTCATTATTAGCTATACTTTTGTGCACCAGCAATAAATACCAAACATTGGCCGCGCATATACCCGATTCGATTTTATTACTCATTAGGATTTCTACCAGTCTACTACCCTCAAACTTAAATACTTTTAGGTAGGATTAGAGTAAATTAATCTATGGGACCTTCTTTTATCCTCATTATTAGCTATACTTTTGTGCACCAGCAATAAATACCAAACGTTGGCCGCGCATATACCCGATTCGATTTTATTACTCATTAGGATTTCTACCAGTCTACTACCCTCAAACTTAAATACTTTTAGGTAGGATTAGAGTAAATTAATCTATGAGACCTCGGGGTGGCCAAATACATCAATTGAAAGTGTATGACCTCCTGAGTCCAAAATTGTAATTAGATCTCAAATCAGTCAAGAGATGATGGAGTTATGAGCTAAAATTTGTATTTGAAAAAAAACAACAACAACTTAGAGCCATTCTATAAGCCGCTATGCCGCGGCTAAAAACAACAACATTAACTTAAAAGCTGATAGAAAAATATATGAAGGCACAACTTTTCCTGAAGACAACTATGAATATTAACTGGATTGGTCATAATCTTGTAGCTGTGAAAGTGAGAAAAATATACTCAATAATGGGGATTTGTCATTTCTTATTCTGTTACAGCAGAAATAACGATGAAGGAACAGTTATTTAAGATATATGGTTTCAGTATGTTTACTGATGTTATTATCGTGAATGACACGTTTAATTTCGTAAACTCGAAGACGCTCATTTGTAACTCATATAGAAAGCCAAAAGAAATTCAGCCATATTGCATTTATTATAAATTTTATTATATCGAGTCGGTGAATAACAATGACTAAAATACTTTTCCTCTACAGAGCTATTTTAGAAAGAACGGAATTAGCTGTGATAAACTGGGAAGAGTGGGAAGAGGGTAAGTACAGAAAATCAACTTCATCAGATATGATATTATTTCTGTTGGACTTACATGTCAATTATGTTAAGATCATGTAAATCTGATGCGAACATTTTTGGTTTCAATTAAATTTACAGTATGAATCTAACATGTAATGTGTCCATGCTCGTGAAATATCAAAAATAGTTATTCAATAAGAAACACTGTTACAAATGGCTTTATAGTATAAGATTATACTTTTATTTAAAAGCTCCCGTGACATAGGATGTGTACAGTTGTTGGTTAAAATGCGTTCCACAATTTTGAACCGTGAGTGTACAATAAGTGTGAGGCCCGGCATGGCCAGGTTGTTAGGGCGCTCGACTCGCAATCTGCGGGTCGCGGGTTCGAATCCCCGTCACACCAAACATGCTTGCCCTTTCAGCCGTGTGGGCGTTATAATGTGACGGTCAATCTCTCTAGTCTTACACTGCTAAATTAGGGACGGCTAGCGCAGATAACCCTCGTGTGGCTTTGCGCGAAATCCATAACAAACCAAACCCATTTTTTTAGTCTGCGTAGAATTTAAACTTTATAAAAATTGTTTTTATTGTATTAATGGATTTTCCATAATTCAGCTACTCAGATTTCGAAAATAGTATTAATTTTTTTTCTATCACGTAAGAATTTTTTACAAATCGGGAAGAAAAGAAAAACTCTTATTTAGATCAAACTGTAATTTCGTTTAACACAATAAATCTTATTTATTATTATGTTTGTTAATAAAATACAAACAAACTGAAAAAGGGGAAGAACGTTGATGTCAAACGAATATGCATCCTCATGCTGTTTTTTTTGTGTGTGAAATCTACGTCTTTTTGTTTCAAAACTATGTATTGTGGTCTTTTTTTTATGTATTGCATCTGGAGCTTCTCGTTTCAATGACCAGCAGTAATCAGTTATTATGCTGATGTTCCACCTTTCCTGATACCTCCTCTCCATTTCCCTGATGTCTTAATGAAAATTTTCCCCTTGCTCTTCGTTGAAGACAAAGAGATTTTCAGGGAAATAGTCATATTACAATCCAACTCTTGAATTTATCGAGCACGTTATTGACAATATTTTCGTAATTTGGGTCCTTGTTGTTTCCTAAAAGATTGTCAGTAACATCTTTAAAGGCAATCCAAGCTTCCTTTTCAACTTTCATCAATGTCCTTTCGAACGGTTTCCTAATCTGAGGCTCAACAAAAATCCCTTCTTGAAGTTTCGCTTCTGAAAGAGCTCGGAATTCCCGCATAAATACTTGAAACAGTCGCCATCTTTGTCTAAGGCCTTTAAAAACTGCTTCAGCAAGCCCAGTTTTATGTGAGAGGAGGTAATAAGACTTTCTTTGTGTCAACCAACTTTCGTGTTCAATGTTTTTCGATCCTGGTATTAAGCTGACTCTGCGTGGCCATTGCTTCTTTATCCAATGCTAATTTCGTGTTCTTCTGTCCCATTCACAAATAACAACATGGAAACTTTGTATAACCGGATTGTTGATCCAAAAACATACAAAGGACTTTTAAGTCTCCACAAAGTAGCCAACCATGTTCTTTGTATTTGACCTTATAAAGAAGAAGTTCGGGATTTTCATATGTTTCCTTTAAGTGAACCGAATGAAAAATAGGAGCAGATGAAACATGTTACCATTGTGAAGGAGAAAACCTTTTAGATTTCTTTGGAGGAATCAATGAACAATCGCCATCTGCGGGTCGCGGGTTCGAATCCCCATCACACCAAACATGCTCGCCCTTTCAGCCGTGGGGACAATATAATGTGACGGTCAATCCCACTATTTGGTGGTAAAAGAGTAGCTTAAGAGTTGGCGGTGGGTGGTGATGACTAGCTGCTTTCCCTCTAGTCTTCCACTGCTAAATTAGGGACGGCTAGCACAGATAGCCCTCGTGTAGCTTTGCGCGAAATTTAAAAAACAAACAAACAGACACGACTGTTACACAGTGTCAGTGTAACACACAACTGTTATATATAGGTGCAGCGTCCAACGACTTGATCGACATGTCCTCGTATGGAGTAGCACGAATATCCTTTCATTCTCCACCTGTTTGGGGTATGCAACGAATGAATGCCGTCAATATGCCCCAAACAAACATTCCTAACATAATCGAAAAGGATCTGTCTATAAGAGCGACGCAAGTCACGTGTATACATGTTGTTTCAACGATATATCCAGAAAAATAAAACCAACTGTAGAAACCTGTACCTAACTGGGAAAAAAATGGAAGCAGATACTGACGCCCATGAAAGTTATGTGTACTTTGATAACTCTAACAAGTCTCGTACCATTTTCTACGGATCAGTGGGTGAAACAATATTTCCAAAAGTGGTACGTTGCATGTCGAATAACCTTTTTTGAAGGAATTCATGATCATCACCAGGGGAAAGTTAGGATTGATAAAAAGAACAAAGTGTACTCTGCTTACTATCAAACCAACATTTTGGACCCTTTTCTCACAGAAGAATACTTGCCTTTTTTTTTTACGGAAACGAGGCCAACAGGATATAGGTTCACCAAGTCAGATTTCCAGTCATACTTCACCAAGTCAGATTTCCAGTCATACTTCTTCCTTAACTGTCACATACTTCAAGTTGCTGGAGAATTAAAGGAGTATCCATGCTATTCATTACGAAAATATAACGGGCGAGTTACCGAACCCTGCGCCTATCTATTGATTTCTGAATGATCGTACAGTTGAAACAGGTACTGGGAAACCATCGTTCTCGTAAACTAGATAGATTATGGAAAACCAACAGGGAGGAGTGGTGTGCTTTGGACATGACAGTGTCACAATGGAATTTTTTGCAATGAAAAGTAATCTGCAGGGTTATTGTCAAGATGCGCGAACGTCGGGTAGAGCATAACCACACGTGGCGACATGGACTGTAACGATGTGGTTAGTTTCCAAAGTCATTGTAGTATAACGCATGCAGCCTCGTTAGTTATCAAACTTGATTGAAGTACTATAATGCACTCTGGTGAAATTCCGTTCACATTTACCCTAACTATATAGTTGTTTTGTTTTTTTGTAGTTGCCCATAACTACGTAAAATGCGTGAAATATCTTAGCTACCTATACGTTTCTATATGAATTGTTTATTATAATAGCTTTCATCCTTGTAACGTTCTTTTTTATTTCTAGTTTAAGAAATACAGAATATAATCGTAGTTGCAGGATTCTTTATAGTCTAGCAAGACAGCTTCTGTTACACATAACAGATCATACTAATATTGTGTATGTTACAGTGTCTTTCCTACTGGGGTATACAATGTGCCTATTTTTCCTCTACGTCACTCTGCCGATCGTGATAAAGAACGCCAGTGCCACTGCAGCCAATCTGTCCCTTCTCACAGCTGATTTTTATAGTCTTCTAATAGGAATTTACATCTTTAACAATCAGGTAAGTTATTTCATAAGGTTACTAAAATAAAGATCCAGAAGCATTTGTAATGTGTCAAGTGAGTTACGGGTTATTATTAGTTTAGTACACGCAATATAAGGGCTATTTGTATTATTTAAGGATTTTTGACGTAAACATATGTATTATCATCGATGTATAACATGATATGTTCTGCACTTGAAAAAATTTTTACATCTTATCCAGAATTATAACATTATAGAAACGAATGATGTACTTTTGTTATCAGAAACAAAATAAAATATTTTATATTAAATATCACTGAAAATGATTTATTGTGGAACATCAGACTTCTATGTACTGCACCTAGTTTAGCCTTTAAGAGGATTAACAGGAGTTCAAAGTTACCCTCGTGATTCACAGAGGTCTCGATATACCAATCAATCTGATCCATTAATCCAGTGACTTCTATAGCTATCCCAAGGGGATCCACACCCTAACAAAAACTCCGTTTCGACACCCGCTCGTGGTATCTGAGTACGTACGACTTCTTTGGTCCTTCAAGCTTATAAGTTGGGGTATGGACAAAGTTTCAAAAATGCAACCTTGAGATCCCGAAGAAGGACAGGAACACAAAATTCGATGCTGTGTTCCAGTTCAGCGACTCTGCAAACCTATTCCAAGGAGTCTATCAAATCTAATTAACTTTCCAAAGGCCTTTTAGCTCTCCTCTTGGTACCTCTTTGGTAGATGGTTACGACATATAAAGATATACCGAGTCCTCCTACAAAGTTTAGTCCTGCTTGCTTCAAAACTGTGGAAGAGGTTCGCAGACAAACAAGCAAGTTCACAAACATACAACGTGAATTAATATAGGATTTCATTTTTTAATGGTGATATTAGTTTCTTTAACTAATGAAAACTTGCTTTACGATTTGGTGTTCTACAGTTTGTCCTGCTTATTCTAGTTTATTTTCATCATAATACAAATGCTGGAAAAACTGCTAATGTAAAGGTATATATTTTTTGATAATTAGATCTCATATGTGAAGAGAAAAATCGACTTGTTTACCTTACTTACTGACTATGGTAGTCATAAAACTTAGTATTTTGCGGTCGATAGATCTTTATTCAATTAATTAGACGTGCAATTTGACTAATTATTGACGTCAAATTGCATACCAAGATCTGCCCTTGACGAAAGCCTGACAGATCTGGTGAAAGTTTACAGGTAAAAATGAACTTCCTGTCCATAATGGGCGTTCTTTTTCAAGCTCTCGTAATGCACTTTAAAAGCCTTATCTTAAAAGTTTTGCAGGTTATTTTAAATATATTATACTCCTCAGTTATTTTTCTCTTTGAAACGCAAAAAATACCCTCCAATTTTCTAAAAATTATCAAAATCTCTCCGAAGATCTTCCCGTAACATTCATTCTCCAAGAAAAGTGTTGTAAGACAGAAGAAGCCTATCTCTAGTGAGTCGAGAAACTTGGCAGAAATGGCAAAGCAGTTTCGTCACTCCTTGTTCAAAGCAGCCTGTTTTACACTAGAGAGGTGTTCAAGATTTCTACTGTCTCAATTTGCTACATTCAATGCATTGAATTTAATAATAACCTTGAATTTTTATTCCCTGGAAAACTATAGTCCACATTAAGAAGTAAGAAATATCCTAAAAATATTTTAATTATGAAATACTTATCTAACTCAACCTTAAGCACTTATTCTAAGATTAGTATAAACCGGAAGTTAAATGATGTGATTCAGAAAAGAGTGAGAACCTAAACACTAACAATATCTTTATTCTCCACATATTATTCTAAGATTAGTGTAAACCGGAAGTTAAATGATGTGATTCAGAAAAGAGTGAGAACCTAAACACTAACAATATCTTTATTCTCCACATATTATTCTAAGATTAGTGTAAACTGGAAGTTAAATGATGTGATTCAGAAAAGAGTGAGAACCTAAACACTAACAATATCTTTATTCTCCACATATTAGCTAGATTTTGCTTATTATGGGAAACAAGCCAAAATGCTGAAAATTTTAGTTACGATCCCTGACTTGTAAATTTTGTTGAGGTGTGAGTTTTATTCAAACTCAACTACATATACCTGATCCCAATCACGGAATGCCGGATTTCGTAATCTTCTTGTTTTTGTGGCTTTCGGTGTGGCATATACAGATGATATAAATATAGTATGAAATTCATACATAAAGGTTATGATTTACTTGCCTCTTGGACATTTTCACGATGAACGAATGGATAAAAATTTAAGTTAAAATAGAGAGGCGGCTGCTTAACCAAAGAGCAGGTTTGAACTGAGATCGCATGTACTGCGTCGACCCCTCAAACGAAGCGGCTATGCTGGTATTTCATCTAAAATATTAATTAATTAATTTATTTATTAAAATATTTTTATTTACTTATTTGTACAGTAATTATAGTACAGTTTCAGTAATTTCAAGTCGAAAGTGTACATCAGTAACCAGAAAAAGTCTGCGTGTAAAGCATTTTTCACAGCTAATGGTATGTTCACCAGAATAGCCGGTTTCTGGTACATTCTGATACATCAGTAACCAGAAAAAGTTTGCGTGTAAAGCATTAATCCAAGCTAATGGTATGTTCACCAGAATAGCCGGTTTCTGGAACATTCCGATACATCAGTAACCAGAAAAAGTTTGCGTGTAAAGCATGAATCCAAGCTAATGGTATGTTCACCAGAATAGCCGGTTTCTGGAACATTCCGACCCGTATCTGGGACCCGTATTTGCAATAGCTACTGTAGTAACGATATAGGGGTTATTATATGAAATATTTTTATTTTTCAATATATGGGAAACTTTAATGCGAATTTGTTTTGCAGTTGGACTGCTAAGTTACTAGGAGATGCGTCCACGGACAGACAGAAAAATATCCTGCTGTAGCTTAATACGTGTGGCGCATATGTGAGAACGTCTCTACAACAATTTTTTCATATTCATCTGTTCAAAAACGAATATTATACGCTTCGTAAGAATGTTTTTAACCTTCTTTTTTCTTTTTTGTTCAATGGTCAAAACACTATTATCGATGACAACTGGTGGGTGTAGGTTATTTGATTCTACTCTTTGAATTTTCTTAGCTTATCCAATAAAAGAGGAAAATGTTATGAAACAAAAATACATTTAGGGAATCAAAAGATGGACATTCTTGTGGTCAAAGGACTCGACTCGCAATCTGCGCGTCATGGGTTCGAATCGTCGTCATAGAACATACAAACCCTTTCAGCCGTGGAGCGTTATAATGTGATGGTCAACACGTAAAAACAACAGAACACACAATTCTATGGTAAAAATCTACAATATTTGCTCAACCTTATAATGTGATGGTCAATCCCACTATTCGCTGGTAAAAGAGTAGCCCAAGAGTTAGCGGTGGGTGGTATTCACTAGCTGTCTTTCTTCTAGTCTATCACTACTAAATTAGAGAAGGCTAGCGCAGATTGTCCCGGTTAGCTTCGCGCCAAATTCGAAACAAACTAAACCAAAAGACGGACACCTTAACTTTAATTGCGGTTTTCACCAATTAAGAGGAACTTGCATAAAATACCTCACGCAATCCAGTGGCTCAGACTGAAGGCTTATAACGCTAAAAACCGGATTTAGATACCCATGGTGGGCACATCACAGATGTCCCATTGTGTACCTTTGCGTTGGACATCAACAACAACAAAAAAAAAAACTACCCGCACCCCACTCCACTACTGCGGGGTTCAAAACCTCCCTCGTGATTCGCATAAACTCCAGTGTACTGGTCAGGATCCACCTATAACTTCTATACCTATCCTACGGAGAGTCCATACTCAAACTAAAAAAACGCCATACCATTATTCGTCTTTGGTACCTGAGTATATCTGCCAAATTCGATCTTGCTAGCTTGTGAGTGAGGATATGAATAAAATTGGAACTCCAGGAATCTAGATATAGATATGAACACTCCCAGGAGGGTCCCGAGTCCACATCCTAAGTTTGATCCTGCTAGCTCCAAAACTGTGAGGGAAAATTGCAGACAAATAAATGAAATTCACATTCGCTCCCGTTGTCAGCGTGTTTATATACGGGGTCATGTAAACAACAATTGCATATAATTCACTGTAAATAAAAGTACGTCTCAACTGATAATATGCAGAGATGACCATGTTATATCTAAATTCTCCCTACATTATCTATGATTTTAGTTAAGTCTTTCACTACTTTATTAAAATAACGTTTGATCACTTTTAGTATCACTTTTTAGTATAACGTTTTTGATCACTTTTAGTCCAAAGGTATTAAAATTTCATCCATAAACATTTGCTATAATATTACCTTTTCAACAGAACGAGTTTATTAAAGTTCTATTGTTGATACGAAAGATCATGATATATAAGCTTCAGCTTTATTAACCGTGGTTTGCAGAGTATTTTAACCCCAATACCAATTATTCCTTTCATATTTTCTGTTTACAGTTAGAAAATTACATTCTAATTCAGTTATTTTCCTGGAAACGTTCATTTTATAAAAATTCCTGGCTGCATTTCAAAGCCCTGCTGTTTCCAGAAGAATAACTAAAAACACACTTTTTTCGCTAAACATTATTCCAGTCATTTCCTATCTAACTGCTTTCCCTAGTGGTTTGCTAACCAAATTAAAAAACTTCTTCCCGTAAAGGTTTACTAAGTCACGACAGCAACAGCTAGAATACATTGATTTATAGATGTGAAACTTTATAACTCCTTTTGACAAATAGTCCTTAGAATACGCTCTTAATGAGTTCGATAAACATCTATTGGCAAACAAACCTTCACCAAATGTACTTTGAACTAAAGACTGGATGCTCAAATACAAACTGGAAAAGTAATTGGGTTTCACAAAAGCAAAATTATTTAATCTAGTTAAGCAATGGTTTGTCTATGCGTGTCAGAGTTATCGAATTCAAGACACGCTGGAATAAAGCAACAGAAACAAAAGTTTGTTTAGTCGTTCCCAAGCTAATGCTATTTCGCTGATATAGTCTCGTGGGTTACCATGAAGAATGATAATTTTTTCATCTGTTAACAGTGTTTTATCAGGTTAATTGTTAAATGTTAATTTACCTGATCTAAAGTTATTTCCCTTGGCAAATATTTCTATTGTGTTTGGAAAAATGCAAATTCAATGAAAAATTCATTAAGTGCATTGTCCGTCATTTTGCTTTAAGACAACATGAATATGAACCAGATATATTTTATAAGGAGGTGACCATCCATAAAATATATTTATGATATGAATATTCTATTTTGGCTCATTTTTTTCAAAGACTTTTGTCCAGTAAAATAAAGAATTAACGCCATCTGAAGTATAAATGCGGTGAAAGAAAAATACATTGTTTATTTTAAATTTATAAAAGTGAGATAAAGAATTAAAACTTTTATATTTTTATTCACAATGTATGCTTTGAATGAGATCATAGAAAAACTGAAAAACTGCTTAGTTTTATTAAAACTGTTTCGATAACTTGGAAGTTACTTGCTGGGTTATAAATTCATGAACAAATGTTTAATATTTATACTTTAAAATCTACTTTTCAATAATTCAAGTAACCTACTTTTAGTTTACACTAAAATTCAGACTTTTTATTAGACTAGTACAAAAACTAAACTTGTCTTGTCAACGATTATTATCTGAATAGATTTAACAGAACGTCTTACATCGCATATATGTTTGTTATTCAGCAATAAACTTCGACTGACTTCGATTTTCTCCGATCAAGCAAGTGCTAGTAGGCATGTTATCATTTGAGAAATTCTCAATAAATCTTGATGACCTTCCTGTTTACTTGAGCTATTTATAGGTAAAATCATTTCCCGACAAGTACTAGATAGACAACCCCACAAATCACGGCAATTTCGATCATTGTTATTCAATGGATAATTTTACTGAGTTTCTATAAGTGCAAAATAACAAGTCTTGAGTCTGGATAGATCTGAATACATTAACAAATTTTCTATTACAGCAAAGAAACGGAAACAAAGTGTGTGTGTAACCCGTACAGACAAAATGACAGCATTTCTCTACTAGGCTGTGCTTATTTCCACAGCTTTATCACCATCGGGAGTAATCTCCATATAACCAAAACATTGTTCTAGACAGATATCTTCACTTGACGATATCCTAGTAGAAACTGCTTAAAGAAAGTGTGCCTGTATTCAGTATGAAAAATTGATTTGTCCGGTCGACAGCATCATCTCATTACCTTTGTTCCCTCACAACGTTGGTCGACGGTAAACATAATCGGCCAGCAAATAATACTAAAGTACCAAACCTTTTAGCCTAGGTGCTATATATATTACTGTGATATCCTCTCTGGCAGAATAGACGTTATCTACTAGAAAAAATAAAGAAACGATACTCTAGCACAAGGTAATTTTAACGACTTTCTGAACCATATGTTGCCGCCATTACAAAACAGAAACTAAATAACCGAGACAGTTTTAAAATTCTTGTATCATTAAGCAAGTATAGAACACATAATGCGTTTGTATATCCCAACACCAACCTGTTTTACACTTTTGAATCGCGACATTATTTAATAATGAGCATATTTTTTATTTATTTTGCCATATTAAACATTCCTTATGAAAATTATGTAAGAATAAGGTTAATAAACTGTAAAGTTTTTTTCAGTTTAAAGTATTCTAAGGAATACTTGTAATGAAAAGAATGAGATTTTCTGAGCATAGAAATACTTGCGACTGACAGGAAGAGATTACAACTGGGGAGAGACATTGAGTATAGAAGTTCTCTACTGAACATAGAACTTTTCCTAATCCTCCAAAAGTCCATGACATTGGTAAGCTTGAAACTGCTGACAACGTGAGCAGATAGTACCATAAGGTTCAATCTCAGTTGGAGGTAAGCAATGAAAAAAATTCCCGCCACTATTGTAATAATACATTAACTCAGCTGAAGTCTCTACTCCAACACCCACCAGAAGGCTGATGTGAAGAGCCGTTTAATTTATTTTTTTGTTATACCAACTTGCTACTTTGACTCGTGACCTTTTAACTTCAGCCTGTAAGACACTGCATTAATGAAAATCACAGGTAATCTGTATTTGCTATTAATACTTCAGGTTGTTCTCACTGTTAACCTCATATTCATCAAATCTTAATGTCGAAATCAAATCCTTTTTCTCTATGCTTTTGTTTTTCCTTTTTATTTATTTCTTGTTTTATTATTTTACCATTCTCTCTGTGTGTGTGTGTGTGTTTACTTCATTTGTTTTAGCCCTCCAATGGCTCAGCAGTCAGCCTGAAGGCTTATCATGCTAAAACTTGGGTTTCAATACCTGTGCTGGGCAGAACACAAATAGCTCTTTATGTAGCTTTGTGCTTAAGAACATCCAAACCAGAAACAACTAACCATTTGTTTTGATTTGTTTAAAACATCCACGAAGGATTCCATGTAATGTTTTAAAATATGAGCATTGCCACGCATGCGTGCATGTTGACATACATATACTACCATTGAGCTGGGCTCGCATGACCTCGTGGTTATGGCACTCGACTTGCAACATGAGGGTCGTGGGTTTGAATCCCCGTCACACTGAACATGCTCCCTTTTCAGCAGTAAGGGCCTTATAATATGACGATCAATCTTATTTTTCTGACTGGTGAAATTCATCCTCTAGTGCCATGTCTAGTCTTAATCTACTATTTACAAGTGGTCCTGACCAGAGCTAGATCTATTGGGGCCTGACCGGCAATGACTGGGAGTTTGTTAGCTAATTTCAAACGCTGCCTCAAACTCTCCAAGTGTCATACCATTTTGATGAACCTTCAATAAAAATGTTTTTCTTAATAACAATTTTCAAACTACATGCCTGAAAATATTCATATCACAATGAAATAAAACACTGGATTCACCATATGTATATTATGATATCTAAGCCACTATTTGTAAATTTTATATACTACTGACAATTTCACTCACTAATTAATATTTTCAATTATTCAAGTTAAAATATTATGAGAAACATCGTGTGAAACTGTTTTAGAACCACCAGGTAAAACAATTCTTTAAAACCTCATACAAACAGTATTTTCTCTCTGTCTCTCTTCCCATAGTGGAAGTATACTTGATACTATTGTCTCTTCCATGAAAAATCCCAAAACCTGCAGAATGTCTCAACATCATAATTGGAAAATTCTCTCGGCATTAATGAAAATCACAGGTAATCTGTATTTGCTATTAATACTTCAGGTTGTTCTCACAGTTAACCTCATATTCATCAAATCTTAATGTCTCAACATCATAATTGGATCATTCTCTCGGCTATTTTCTTAACGTCGCTTCATTACAAAATAAGCCCCCAGTGGCACAGCGGTATGTCTGCGGACGTATAACGCTAGAATCCGTGTTTCGATACTCGTGGTGAACAGAGCACAGGTAGTCCATTGTGTAGCTTTGTGCTTAATTACAAACAAACAATCATTACAAACTACAGTTTTGAAGCGTGTAAGTGCTGGAAGTAAGTATAATAGAGGGAGGCAGCAGATACCTTTAGTGACCTTTTAACTTACTCCGTAACTGTTATATAAAAGTTAACTGGAAGAAAGTCCCTAAGGAAAGACAATAAAACCATTGACAAAGGCTTATGGTAAAAGGTGAGATTAGCAGTGTCTAACCTGAGTCAAGTTGACTATGTAGGACCCAAGCAGTCTCAACCCCATTCTTGCTTACTGGAACTAGGCTCTGCCTACTGGCGATCAGACAGTAGGCTAAGGATGAGGCCAGGTTGAAGAGTTTGGCGTGTATGTTTCTGTTATCCTAAACGGACAACAGAAGGCAGCACGCCCACAGATGGCTGGTGACAGGAAAAATCCAGGGAAATTAGAGAATTGAGAAGTCCTTATGTTTCTTAGGCACATATTCTGTGTTTTGTTTTAGGGCGTAAGTACACGTTCAGCCTCTAAAGATGTCACTTGACCAATAGCTAGTTCACAGGTGTAACCAAAAATTATAACCCCTTTAACCTGTGCACTTGGCTGAACCTTTCGCCAATGAGAACTTGGCAAACATTTGCACTTGAATCCAAACTTTTAGTATTTAAGGTCAAGTTCCATCTACATTCATTCTCTCTTTTTGAACTTGAAGACCCTGATGTCACTGGGAAGCCCAGTGAAGTCCTTAGCTAGCGACCATTGGAGTTGCCACTATCGCATCTGGAGGAGCTGAGTCTCCAAAAGGCCTAGCAACAAGAGTCAGTATTGTTGTTGACACCATCAACAGAGATGAGAACCAAAGAAAAATAGAGGCTTGGTGATTTCCATCATCATAGGGAGTGGTAAAACCATGAAATGTATTTGCAACTTCGACGAGTCCATTACATTCGTAAGTCCAAGAAGGGCTTAAATGAAGAACAGGTTCTAGCAAAATTGTGAAGTCAACAGACCAAAGCAGTAACAGTATGGACAAAGCAAATGGTTCATCTAACAGTTTCTGACATCAAAGACTGGAACTACTGTGAGATCCAGAAGACCACAAGAAACCTCACGAAAGAGACTGAGCTCCCCACAAAGCCACCTAAGGTAATACTGAACATGACAGTGCTCAAGTACTATTTCTGAGAAATGGCAGCCAAATCAATAGAAGCCTGAGCCCCCAGAAAGAAGGTCAGCTGAGGTGAAAAGCCACTTTTGCATTGAAATATGAGAAATAGGTTCAGCTTCTGCAGGACAGGCTATCAGAAGCCAATTTTAACCTGTTGAGAGTTCAAGAAGATCTCAAAGCACCCCTGGCCACCAATAAAAATACAATGATGACATTGGAAGCTCTGCTACCAGAGTTAACGTGAGAAGAGGGCAGACTAAACCAACCTCGGTGTGAATGTTTCTTTTGTATATGCATATCTAAGTTATGCTAATTTCTATTGTATATTTTGTTTTAAATTTAGAGATCACTCTGTCTTCTGCTATCACGAGTGTGTGTAGAAAACAGGAGCCTAACGGGTTTTCTTTGCAGGGGCAGGGGAGTATTTTGTAAATCTATACATCTATTTATTTCTTTTGGGATATAATGATGATGCCATCACTGTTTCAAACGTTTTTTGTGTGTATAAATTCTCAATATATTTATTTTTTCATTTTTGAATTTGTATATGGTGTATATAAGTTATAAGTTCAATACATCAACACATGCTTGTTCACACTTGTGTACACAAGCAAAAAGTGGTTAATCTATTTTCTTGTTATCTTGACGCGTTTGGGTTCAGCCATGTTGAGGGTATTACTTATAGATGTGGAGATTTTAAATCAAAATTTAAGGGATTTTATGTAATTGTATTTTGAATTCAGTGTTCAAAAATGTTTTGTTTTCTGATATATGTCACACTCATAAATTAAGGACCTCAGCTACATTTGTTGAAGTTTCGCGTTAGACTGCGCTTTCACAAAGAGACAGCTCTAAAAGATTGTTAAAGTTTTGATTTAAAATGTGATTTATGTTAAGTTATTGTCTTTTTATTTTGTTTTTGTCTCCTTATATTTTGGTTTAGTAACTTTGTTTTTGTGATAATCTGTCCACTCTCAAATTAGACAGTATAACTCTGCATTTAGTTATTTCTTACTTAATATTACCTTTTGTCGTTGTGTGTATCTGTGCATTGCTTTTCTATATTAAAGGGCATTTTCTTGTATATTCTGTATTAAAGAATGTAAAATGTATTTATCTGAGTTGAAGGGCTAAGTCTTGGAATTATTTCGTTTGTACATATATAATTTAATCCTCGTAGCCTATATCCATATATAATTTGATTCACTAAAAGCTGCTTCTTCTTTTAAAACATTGTTTTAAGATATTAAGATACAATGTTTTTTATGCTTTTATCTTATTAAATGCAATTCATTGCTAAAGGGTTTGTGTTACCCATGTGACGTGTAAGTCTAACTTGACCGTGTCTAGAGTTTAAAGATGATTGGTTTTAAAATTAAATTATCAGATTGGAACAAGCACGAAAGAAAGAAGAGAAGAAAAATTGTGATATGCATGCATATCATATGTTTTCTGCCTGTTTTAGTGATATAAAGATTTTCAGTTATTTGATATCCGTACTTGTTCCATTTCTTTGTTCTTTAAAATAGGTTATGTCTTTTCTACCTCAGATGATATTGCAGTAATACGTATATAACATCCAGGTTTAAAGGACTGGCATTTTAATATCGTTTACTGGCCGATTGTGACGTTGACTAAGTGTAACGGCCAACAAAGGCTGTGAGAGAATAAAGGTCACGAGGTTAAGCTGTTAACTGGACAAAGAAAGGAAGGTTCGGTGTTGAATTTAGGTGCTCTTTCATTATCCAATTTCTACTAGGAGATCATCAAGTGAAGACTCCTGTCAAGATTAACTGTTTAGTCCTAAGGAGATTACTCCTGAGGGAGAGAGAGCTGTAAGGCTAAAGAAAACTACTTACTATAAAGGACTGTTATTTCGTCTGTTATTTTAGTATATACGCTGTGATAACAGAGTTGAAATTATATTTTATGAAAACCATTTGTGGCACCGAATACTGTTTCTTTGAACATTTTCCTCTAGTTATATAACCCGTGGAACATATATAACATGAAATTCAAAATGCTCATAACTGGATAGTGATAGAATCTTTACATTTGTAGGGAGACATACTTCTGATAAATTGACAGATTTCTTTATGAGGGTTCCTGTCCCATTCCTAAGTTAGTCGAATGCTAAGCTTTTTGTCTTCGTATGGGAGGTTAATGAGTTGACGGACATGACGTTCAAGATGGTGGTGATCTGTGAGATTACGATGAGCATTTCTAATTGGTAATATTATGACTTCATCATGATAGTAGTCCATCAAAATGCCGGTAGTATAATATCGAGTATTATCCTGCAAAATCTTGTCTGATTGTAAGAAGTGCAGTATAATTGAGTCGGATCAATATCTTCGAGTAGTATATCGCTGCTCAGTAGCACAATAATGTCATTAAGCCTTTCACACTGATGTCTACCCACACCAAAATATTCACACTCAAAGCTGTTGCACCTAGCACATAGTTCACCTCTGGCTGTCCAGACACAAACCCGTTAGTCACTGAAAGATACATAAAACCACTACAACACAAGCCCATTGACCATTGGTAGAAATATATAACCTAGACTCGTGTGTGAAGAGTCAAGCTTTCAAATAAGTTACGTGATCAGTTATGGAGTTGAAACAGGTATTTTTCGCCTTAAACTCTACTCATGATAATAACTTACGTTGCTGATATGGAGTTCATAGTGAGCTTACGAACTGGCGGTTTTTAATGTCTAGTCTGTCTAGTGTACAGATCAGTTGTCTGTTAGGCGACTTTACATTACTTCTTTTGGATACTACTTGCTTTGTTGTTTGTATGGTTTAGATCAGTTGTCTGTTAGGCGACTTTAGGTTACTTCTCTTGGATACCATATCCAAGATAAGTAATGTAAAGTCGCCTAATAGACAACTGATGTAAACCAGACAAACAACAAAGCAAGTGGTATCCAAGAGAAGTAACCTAAAGTCGCCTAACAGACAACTGATGTAAACCAGACAAACAACAAAGCAAGTAGTATCCAAGATAAGTAATGTAAAGTCGCCTAACAGACAACTGATGTAAACCAGACAAACAACAAAGCAAGCTACTTGCTTTGTTGTTTGTCTGGTTTACATCAGTTGTCTGTTAGGCGACTTTACATTACTTATCTTGGATACCACTTGCCACAAACAGGTAATATATTTGTACAGTTATGTAGAAAGAAGTCGGTCAAAGACGAAATCTGAACCTAAAACAGCATGCGTCCTCACAATGGAACAAGTGAAACGTGTACATAACTAGTGAAATATTGATTAAGTATTAATCTTTGGTGACGTATTGAATGTTTTCCCCTTAAATAGTTTATTTATTATTGACAACGAAAAAATCGAAAGCTCTGTAACTACAACATTTTATAAATATAACAATTGTAGAAATATTAATGTAAAGAAGCGGAAGTGAGCTTTTCTAAGCACGGTTGATAAGTTACTATTACTTACTGATATAATATCATTTTAATAGTATAACAATTTGAAGAAGTGTTTTGAAATTTATACATTTTTCTTGTTTTGCCTAGTTCCACTGGCTATACGTGCTCTCCTTCTTCCTCTTTTTCATCGGTGTTTTAATCTACTGTCTTCAACCAACGCCTTTGGGAACTGCTCAGTATCGAGAAATCTCTGTTACGGAATTACAGGGCGACTTGGAACTTGCCAATCAGACGCCTTGTAGCACCAACACTTATAATTCTATTGGTTCTGCTAGAGATAGTCCCGGGTTTGAACACATCGAGGATAGTGAACGGACTAAGAGCATGACAGTGGTATCTATTTCACATGCAGTAAGTGTTCACGCTGCTGATGAAGGAGAAAGAAGCGCCAAACGGAATGGCAATGCCAGGTTTCCATATGAAAACACGTGTTGATACACTATAGATGGTTCTTCTAAGATAGCACAAAGTCGCTGTTGTTGTTGTTATTTAAAAAAAAAAGAAACCGACAGAAAGTTCACCAATTGTGTTGACTTTTAAACTTTCTCGAGTGAAAGAAAAATATAGTTATTAGTTTTTGTAGCTTATATCTCTGGTCTACATTCGGAGCAAAGTTTACAGAGACCTGAATTTTATAATAAAAGCTAATTAGCTACTGAACACGTTAGATCACTTTACGAACAATAAACTATGTTAAGGATTTAAAGCTCGTGTGGTAATGAATCGTGTTGTTTCTTCCCCCAAAGTCGGGATCAATATTTACTGAACGTTGAATGTTAAAACGATAACATTAGTGACCATCTTTGATTCATAACCTTGAAATGAAGCAAGTACTTGCTACTTTAAGGACCTGAATTAATTCATACATCTAGTCGTTCACAAAATACTGTAATACGTTCTTTGGAAAAAGCCCTCAAGTGTGAGATTTAGGACTGACTTGTTTTTAATTAGAATGGTACATGTGTCATGGTAAATGATTCGTTAATTCAGATTATTTGTTTTAAATACCTGTTTTCAAATAATACTTTTTGTTTTTGCATAACACTCCTGTGTTTATTTCATGCCAAACATTCGCGTCATCGAGATCAGTGATTTTAGAAATGGAGTTTCTGCCAATTATTTCTTCAATGCCAAGCTTTTGTTAAATAATATTTTATTTTATATTTAGTTTATATATATTATGTTCCAAAAAAAAATATAATCAATATTATTAGATCATAACGCTGATTGACCTATTTGAACTGTATGTACAGTAAGTTCAATTCCTGTTTTAACAGCGGGTGTAATTAAACACAACACAAGTACATGATTCAACATTCTAAATTGTGGCTAGGGACGAATTAATTTAGATAAGATGTTTACCATATCATGCACATTATTATCATTTGTAAACAAATGTACTAGTCTAGCACATGTCATTACATCAGAATATCCATACATACCCATGATTAAACCAATCTCTCTGATTTATGTACGGAAAAGTGATAAAGTTCTATTATGTTATCAAAAGCATTTCATAAGTAAAGTTTAGTGGAAGATGTACTAAGCCTTTCTTTTCCGCACATAAACTGGTTATTGCATACTTTTTGTTTTATAAATGCAGAATTTACACTCAGACAAAATGCGGTTAGACATTACTTAAAACACCTAAAATGAATGTCGTTCCTTGTAAAAATAACTGAATATAAGAAAAGGAAAAACACTAACCCGTTGTAGATAGAATAATAAATCCTTGTAAAAATAGCTGAATATAAGAAAAGGAAAAACACTAACCCGTTGTAGATAGAATAATAAAACTCCATTTTTTTCGTTTAGCTGGTCAAAAGGTAGATCTAAATAAATCCTAAGCTATTCTATTTCAAAAGGGTTATACTGCTGAGAATACGTGACGTTTACCAGACGACAAATCTGAAAACTACTTCACGGGTATTATCCATGTTGCCTGATCCCCAGCCAGTATTTTTCTGATAATTTCGAAAGTATTCCATAGTAGCTTTTGGAGTGGAATTAATAATTTCGGAAGTATTCCATAGTAGATTTTGGAGTTGAATCAATAATTTCGGAAGTATTCCATAGTAGATTTTGGAGTTGAATCAATATCAGAAGAAATATTCTATATAAACTCAATAAGCACTTACAAATCTGTATACACGTAGCAACAGACAATCAGTCTTTTAGATCTTAAAAATTGGCTAGAAATTTCTATATTAAATCAATATCATATTTATTTTGATCATTCAATTTTTTTGTTAGTATAATTAACAGTTAGCATTGAAATTCAGTTTTATCTCAATAGTATTAAAACAAGTTATTTTAAAAAAAATGTTGGACAATTATCGTTTGCTTTTTTTTTACTTGAATCCCAGTGAAACGTTTATCTATACTTTAAATTTATATTTCATTATTTATATTTCATATATTTGTGCCAGGATTGACCTAGTTGTTCGCGTGTCTGGACGGTGAATTTGAGAATTCATTGTTCGTTTCCGGTTGCCGGAAAAACGCGCTTCACACTTTGGGGCTGTCCTTGCGCTATAAATGTGACAACCAAATCCCACTATTCTGTCAAACAAGAGTAGCCCAAGAGCTGGCGGTAAGTGCTGTTAACTATCTGCCTTCTCTTTAGTCTAAGAATTCAAAACTAGCTATATAGGCTTTTTATATATATAAGTATGGGCGAGAAAAGTCTAAAAGCTTATAAATCAAATCAATTAATTATATATGTATGAAAACTGAAACAAAAATTATTAAGACATTTATTCGACTTGTACTGTAAAATAACAAAACGCATTAAAATCTGTTTAATCGTTACGATACTAAATACAAATTGAAACTAGGGAAATCGTTCAATGTTGGAGGGGAAAATCTTGTAAGAAGATAACTGGAAAGACTTGTGCACGTGCAGTAGACCTACTGTGAGTTAATCCTACTTTGCATTCGCTAATAAACTGTAGTTAGAATATATATAATCCATTTATAACAAAAATATAAAAATTTGCAGATTCAACCTTTCATTGACGAAGTTTAGCTTAAAGTAATTATGAAATGCCATCTTATAATGTAGGTTTTTTATCAGTGTTAAACACATCTGGACCATTTCATTCCCTATATTTAAAGGGTTCACGTGCTTGTTCCACGTTTGAAAAAACTACCACCTATGTAAAAAGCTACTTATTTCTATTTCTTAACCGTACTCAAGACTTGTTAGGTTTCATGTACCCTCTATTTCAGGAGGTGTAGGGTTTTATATACCCCAGGTGTAAGTATTTTTAACCTTCATATCTACACATTTATACTCGGTGGAAAGCGGTACATTCACTTCAAGGTTAATTGCGTTGGTTTAAACAAGTTTTATTTATAGACGTTTACAAACAGTATTTCTAACATTACAAATGTCATAATTAATAACATTGAAATGATAACAATAATTTATATATTAATTATAATTTCTGAGATATCTATTCAACAAACAAAGATAATTTTGAAATCTTCTGTAAGATTTCTTTGCAATACACACGCTGAAAAATTTGTCTTAGGACACTTCTTAGTGCTAAATAATATTGTGTGCATTATGAATTTGTCAAATTTATTTCTAGGGTTGTATTCAGTGAAACAGAGCCTGTGAATCTAAGTGTTAATACGTTCAACAAAAAGGAATGGCCTCGTATTTTCAATATCTTGTGAATATCTTCGATTCACTCTCTCCCTTGTATAGATCTTTTACACCCGTGGTTCACACATAAAAAGCACCCCTTTCCCGAGAACGCCCATGCAGCCCTCTCTGCCCGGGTAAATACATACTTTATGCTCTTTTTCACATGAAAGTAATCTTTCAGGATCCTTGAAATTCGGTAAATCTTGTCTGTGAATATACAACTTTGTTGTTCCAAATATGATGAAAGATTTATTACATCATCAGTTAAATATGAATATTTTAAAGCAACATATTTTCACAACTAACCATTATTATTTAGACCAAATTATTTACGTTTTGTTTGTCTTCGTTTTAGACTGTTACTAAATGTAAAGTCCTTATCAAGAAAGAATCATATTTGTGAACTATCTCTAACTTGCTCACTTGAAACTTGTTAATATTTCAAAAGCTACATCCCCGAATAAACACGTAAATTTTAACATTTTCCACATTAATTGAGTTTATTTTTAAAACGATGTATTTTCAACTTGGAACATTTTTAACTCATAGATGTAAACCAAATACTTGTGTAAAAGCACAAAGCTTTAGCTCACCATTCTCCGCACAAAAATGACACTCTTCTGACACATTCAGATGATTACTTTATAAATGTTTACGTCTTTCTATGCGTACAGTGGTCCTTTTACGTCTAATGTATATATATTAAGATACAAAAAAAAAGCAAAATCATTGCTCAATATGAGTTTCTGCTACAGCACACCTACTTTTCATTAGTTAATAAAGTGGTTAATAAACACTTCATCATTCCAATATACATACAATATCTTCTACATATTTTTTGTACTATATTTAGGACCTATAAATGTGTTTTAATCTTTCAACTTATGCAGTGGTTAAAACATTAATGTTACTGAGTAGTTGCTTTATCGCCAACTGAGAGTTGCATCTATAAGCTTCACTACAATAAATCAGACATTTTTACGAAACTATATCTGGATTTCCCTTTAGTAGAAAACACACATATATTCTGATATGTCAAAGATGGCATTTTATGATGGCCTTGCACCTTAAAAATAAGAAAGAATTGTCCAACTAATGTCTGAGTGAAACTGCTGAACGTGTTTGGCATATTTGTGTAAACACTAATTATAATGGATTTTACTATGGTGATATTATTGAGGCCATGGCAATTTTCAATCGATTTTAGTTGTGTTGGAAATCCTAAGCTTGTAAAATACTCTAATTAGACTGAACTGAGTATCTGATCTTCTACCAAGAAAGAACTGAATATGAAATCATTAATATAATATCTGATGAAAAGCCACTTTCAAGTTGAAGGTTAAAGTGTTAATTTACAATTGGTAAGTAACGTAGATTTTTGATGTGTATTTATATTCTGTCACCAAAATAATATACATTTCATAATGTTATAGTAACTATGATCAAGAGTGGGGTTTTTATTATTTGACAAATTTCGGTCGATTTTAATACAGAAATTGTGTAAAGAGCAAAAGAATTAGTTCTATAGATCACAGTGAATTAAGATGATTGAAACTAAGCACAACTTCCTTGTAAGTGAAGCAGTTAACCATATCTAGTCTCGGAATTTAGGCTTAAAAGTTACGAAGCCTAAACTAAAATATTAGTTCATGTTACGAAAAAATTACATCAACACGTGATCTCCAAGTTACAACACTACAATCTTCCAAATATTACTTTGATTCATTTTGTACACTAGTTGACATTTTGATTATTAAACGTTTCCTTCCAAACGACTTCAACATTTGAAGATTTCGTTAGAAGTCATAACTAAATTCGTTACCATGTATTACCATGTAATTTTGTAATGTATTGAACGATTTTCTACGTATAGTTGTTAGCTAGTTCATGTCAGGTTACTTTAGTCAGATTACGTGATAAAATTCCCAACTGTCTCAAAATTTCAACATTGAAATGTTCGTTTACATAAATAATTTTATTCTGTACTAACCCTTACTTATAAGCCAGCGAAAAATAAATCTTAATCACCTTACTGACCACCTTATGCCTTCAACCTGAAAGAATACTTGTTTTTTTCTACGGTTCGGTTTCTATTTGGAAAGTGAATTGCAAGAGAACTTTTATGGTCAAATGCTTTTTACAGATAAGCTTATAGGTATCGATTCTTTCCCTATGAAAGTATCAATTATTATTGTGATCAGTGTATCTATGAAACATACTGTACCACTAGCGCCACCTATACGTTGTAAAGTTGTTATAATAAAATTTCTTACTGTTGCATCTCGTACTAAGCTACGTTTTTAAAACTAGCCACATACACACATATTTATGTACTTCAACTTTTAAATTTATTATTGTTTTTGTATTTAGTTTTAAGTCCCGGCTTACAGCATGTATCATATATGCTTTTCTTATCAACTTTAAGGTTAAATACTATTGAACTTAGCTTCCGATCCCATCAAGTGTATGCTATTTTTGAAACAATATCTTTTAATATTTCAAATTATTTTACAGTAGAACACCTAGAAAGACGAAATACAAATTTCAGAAGCCCAGCAGTTCTATGGAAATATTTATTAAAAGAAATCAGAGCATAAATTATAATGTTGAATATAAGGGAAAATAGAAATAAAAAGGATGGCAGGAAAGGTAAATAAAAGGATGAAAATACAAAACTCGTCGACAAGTAGTTTTGTAATTTACTTTTTTTGGGGGGTTGTTTTACAGCATTTTTTATTAAGTTCTTATCCCTTTCATTAGCTAGTAAGAATGGCGCCTAATACTACCGAAACGTGTTTGATAATGTGTTCACATCAAACTCATTAGATTTCCATTAAGTAGATGTATATATTAGAACCTGTTCCTTGGGGCACATAATCTGCTTAAACCAACTGTTTTCCCCCTAGACGAAGTTCGTACGGATTTGTTATTAGCCGTGAAGCCACCTTGAAGTTGTCTTTTTTCAGTAACGTATACAATAAAATATAATGTGTTTTTTGATGAGTCATTTTGTGATTGAAAACTTCTGGACTGATCTTGAGTGATTCGGTTGTGATACATAGACGCATCTTGCTACATCTACATTTTAATTACGTCTCGCAAGACGTAATGATCAATTGCTAAGAATATTGAAAAGAACAATTCAGTAGGATTTTTTTCAATCATAAATTATAATGCTTACTTGTAAAAGTTCATGGAATATCTATAAATTAGAGCTATTTACCAGTAATTTACTTTAATTTTCTGGATTTTAGTTCAAAAGCAAAACAATAATTTAATGGATAATTAACGTCAATATCATTTTGCTGTTATTTCTATGGAAATATTGTTTTAAATCTCAAGTGTGGACTTAATACTAGTTAACAAACATAAATTAGATAAAACAAGAGTTAACAGTTAAGTTCATTTTGTTTTAATGTTTCACAATTAATTCAATGTCGAATCTTTATAGACAGCAATTTTTCCATATGTAAAAAAATTAGAGCTATGATGAATACTTTAATTACTGTCATTGTTTATCATGAATAATATTGAAGACAGAGTTACAAAAATATCGGTACACAAATTATTTAAGCTGTTTAAAAATATCATACACTGATAAGAGATCAGTTGATTTACCAATTGATCAAACCAACTTAAAATGTTCTGGTTGGTGAAACCAATTATTAGTGATATGAACCTAGAAACTCACCTTGCTAATGCATATAATTATAGTCGCCATTTTGAAAATGGAAATGCTGCGTTGTCAAATAGTGCATTTTCTCCTACGCCTTTTTCAAATAAAGAAAGACTTTAAAATCAGATATAAGCTACAAAAATATGCGTATAAGATAATAGATCGCATGCGCATAACACCAGGAAAGAATAGTAGTTATGTAGTAATATGAAAATTTGTTAAACTTAATTATTTAGTTTTTATTTCATGAAATAAGGTTAAAAATTATCAATATTTTTTAATTTGTTAAATTGTGATAAGTTATTTCTAATTAACAGTAATCTGGATTAAATGCCGTTATTTTTTGAAATATTTAGTTTACTATTACAATACTTTTTAAAAAGTAGTATTTTATAAAGTTAAACCATTTTTTATGAGTATTGTGCGACGTATTTCCAATGTACGGCGTTTCAAGGGATAAATTAGACATTGTAAAAACATTGAGATACAAACAAGTGAAGATAACCCTAAAAAATATAACATCACATTACCTCTTAACTTTCCAAAACATAGATAACCTTTCCAGTTTGTTCATGATATTATTGTAAATTTAAAGAAAAAAAGGTTTTTTAAAACCATAGCTTTATATATATATTGTTTTAACACCATAGCTTTATATATTGTTTTAACACCATAGCTTTATATATTGTTTTAACACCATAGCTGTATATATTGTTTTAACACCATAGCTGTATATATTGTTTTAACACCATAGCTGTATATATTGTTTTAAAACCAT
>NW_013665853.1:308700-317428 GCF_000517525.1 Limulus polyphemus | reverse complement strand
AGCTGTATATATTGTTTTAACACCATAGCTTTATATATTGTTTTAACACCATAGCTTTATTCATTGTTTTAACACCATAGCTTTATATATATTGTTTTAACACCATAGCTGTATATATTGCTTTAACACCATAGCTTTATTCATTGTTTTAACACCATAGCTTTATATATATTGTTTTAACACCATAGCTTTATTCATTGTTTTAACACCATAGCTTTATATATATTGTTTTAACACCATAGCTTTATATATATTGTTTTAACACCCAAACTAGAAGAGACATCGCAATTATTTTACTTTTATCGACATTTTGTTGTAATGTAATCAGACAGGATAAATTATATCAACATTAACTATTTCTTGAGTTTATTTTCTGGGAAACAAAATGTCTTTAAACCTATACGTCTGAAAACCGATGTAAATAACTGTTGTTGTTTTTTTTTAGTTTGTACAAATCATTTCCCTATAGGTTTACTACAAATCTGTTTTTCAACTTCTGACGTATTTGAGAGAACTGAATTAAAAGAAGCGTTATTATTAAATAGCTTTCCTCAAAGGTTTTCCTTATATCTTTAGAATAATGTAGAGTTCATTTTCAAATATTCTTCTCTGAATTATTGACCAGAAACTAAGACACTACTTTTTATTAATCGCAGCATTATTATCATTTCTCTTCACGTTCCTGTTATCGAAAAAACTGTCTTTCACTTTTTAAGTGACTAAGAAGAGATTAGCGAAGATTAAGATGAACGAAGATAATCTTCAAGGTATACAATTATGATCTTCAATAATATTTTTACTGATCATTCCATATTCCTCAGAAACTAAGTGACTAAGAAGACATTAGCGAGGATTATCTTCAAGGTATACAATTACAAATCTTCAATAATATTTTTACTGATCATTTCATGTTCCTCAGAAACTAAGTGACTAAGAAGAGATTAGCGAGGATCATCTTCAAGGTATAGAATTACGATCTTCAATAATATTTTTACTGATCATTCCATGTTTCTCAGAAACTAAGTGACTAAGAAGAGATTATCGAGGATTAAGATTAACGAGGATTATCTTCAAGGTATACAATTACGATCTTCAATAATATTTTTACTGATCATTCCATGTTCCTCAGAAACTAAGTGACTAAAAAGGATTAGCGAGGATTAAGATTAACGAGGATCATCTTCAAGGTATACAATTACGATCTTCAATAATATTTTTACTGATCATTCCATGTTCCTCAGAAACTAAGTGACTAAGAAGAGATTAGCGAGGATCATCTTCAAGGTATACAATTATGATCTTCAATAATATTTTTACTGATCATTCCATGTTCTTCAGAAACTAAGTGACTAAGAAGACATTAGCGAGGATTATCTTCAAGGTATACAATTACGATCTTCAATAATATTTTTACTGATCATTTCATGTTCCTCAGAAACTAAGTGACTAAGAAGAGATTAGCGAGGATCATCTTCAAGGTATACAATTACGATCTTCAATAATATTTTTACTGATCATTCCATGTTCCTCAGAAAATAAGAATTTGTTCACAGTGCTAGTTTTTTACCCATCATGCCAAGTTGGTTCTTTTTGCGACAGTATTCCTAGATTATAAAGTAGTCGCAGAGGCGTGAAGCTTGTGAATGGGGGGTCTAAAGCCTAACATCTCTTCGCTAAATGTACGAAGCTCTTATTAACTCGTGACGCGTAAAATCGCTCCGTTCGTGGCACTTGGACACAGTGGGAGTGTGCTAACTGAGAACGAACAAGAATCCTTCTCATAAGCAGCAAGTAGTAGCTTCGCTTTCTCAACTATCACATCAACAGTGTAATAAAATGCTAATTGTATAGGAGATCTGCTATAGAAAGGTGCTAGAACAGGGTAAACAATGCATTAATGCTCTTGTTTGACGTCTCGTTCCTATTATTACCATTCTTTGCTTCCCTCGTCTTCTTATGTCAAGAGATTACTTCTGCCTAATGGGTATACTCATTTCGTCTTATCCTTCCTAAAGTTTACCAAGTACCAAGATTTTTTTTTATTTTCGTAATTGATTCACTCTTTAGGAAATACAGTGTTTCCAAGGTTTGCAATAGGACAAGCTTATTTAGCTTGAATCTGAAAAACAACATGTTTGCAAGGTTACTGTTTAAAAATTTTCGTTAGAAATAAAATGTAAATGCAATTAATATTCAACTAGACCAAAACTGAAATAAAGTGAATTATAACAACATTCTACATTATAGACAGCTGACATTTTAAATACGCAATAAAAATGAACCAAATAATTTTGCTAATGGAGATTAAAACTCAAGATCTTACAAGACATTACAGTTTGTTGACTGTAAGCAGACAAAGTTGTAAATCTCTTATCAGCAGTTTAGAAAACATTACAGTCTATGATAACCGCACAGAGGACATCAATGGGGTGTATAATAGACCCAGGGGCTGATAAATTAGCTCCACTATGAAAGTTATAATCGTAGTGCTGCTTTTCATATGTGTATTAGAAATTTCCAAGTTCCTACAACAAATTCAGAACAGAATTTGTTTCAATGCCTGTTCATATTAATTGTATCGAAACACGGTTTTTAGCGTTGTAAGTCCACGGACATACCGCTTGTGCACTGAGAGGCGGGAGAAGTGTATTATCTCAGTCACCGAGAGGGTATTATCGTAGTAAGGACAAGTTTTAGCTGGTTTGGTATAAATGCTTTGTTATATTTCAGCATTTTGGATAACGTTACCATGTTTGCATACGTGTTATACAGCATGCCAGTTAAGCAGTGGTTTGAGACAAATAACGACGTCCTAGACATCTTTGGCTTGCTCAAAGCTCTCCGGCCTGATGAACAGACTAGCAACCAGAATCTCACTATGCTTGAACCAAATTTTCTTTCTCTTTTGTTACTCAAATTCGTATAACTTAATAATATATATATCTATATTGACGTCAGTATCTGGAGAGTGTACTAATTTTTAAAAGTACGAGTTAATTTCAGCATCTAATATCCTTTTTTTGAGTTAAATGTACACACGCGTGTATATGTATATTAGATAATAAAACATTACATTGGTTGTATCAGAAAGCAAAGTTGTTTTAGTACAAATTACTATCAAGAATATTAAAAAACAGGAATTCAAATCAGGTGTTTTTTTTATGAAAAATACAGCGTCATAAAATCGTGTAAATACATGTGTAAAAGAGTGAATGTTTTTAGCAGCTTTATGCGTACACATGACGAACGTTGTTGTTTAGTTTCATGTAGAAATCCCAGACATTATGGAACAAATATAGATTACAAGAGAGGTTCTTAAAATAGAATGAATCATTACGTTGTCTGTACTACTTAGCCAAGGTTTGTTAAAGGAAAACCAGACAAAATCAATCTAATTTTCGCGAATGCTTCGTTAAGTAAGTAATTAATTATTTTGTACAGTTTTAAACTACAGTGATAAGAAGTAAATCCGTAAATTCAACATTTAGCTTTTCTATACAGGGGTCCGGAAGTTGATTATAGCTTATTAGATCACAAGGCAAGCTGGATTATAGCTTATTAGATCACAAGGCAGGCTGTTCCATAATATTATTTAAACTATGAAATCATTCGTTGAAACAAAAATGTTAAGAATCAACGCAAACAGTTTAAAAGTAAAATTTAAGTTTAAAACATTATTTTTAGATGTTTTCATACCATTGTTAACAACTGAATTACTATGCGTTGAAACTGATAAAGCACCATTCTGAAGAGTTACCAGTGGATTATTAAGATTCAATACATTTATTTTACTACTAGCTGGAGATGGAAGTTATGTAAATTCATGATTAATGAAAAGTTAGCTTTGGACATGAAAAGTTGCTTCCCTTATATGGAATTGTAAAAACCGCTCATAAAAAATTGCAAAAGACAAAATGTGAAACGCAAATTTGAGTGTATCTTCGTATGGAACCAAAAAAAACCCTCATGCCAAATTTGGTGAAGACCCATCAACAGGGGCGAAGTAGTGGTAAAAAACGCAAAAACGCCAATAAAATCCGCAAAACGTAAAATGTAAAACTGAAAACTTGCATATATCTTCCCAGTAAACCTTGATGCCAAATTTGGTGAACGTCCATCAATAGGGTGCGAAATAGTGATAAAAACGAGAAAACGTAAAAACGCCCATAAAAAAACCGCAAAACGCAAAATAGAAAAATGAAAATTTGTATGTATCTCCCCATGGACCCAATGAACCTCCATACCAATTTTGGTAAAAATCCATCTACACCTTGCGAAGTAGTTACATGGACATACAACAGACAGTAATATTATATTTATAAAGTTACCAGGGTAATCTAGTGTTATGGAAATAAGTATATAACATACATATTTGTATAAAAGGGAATTGAAAGAAAAATATTTGAAGGCCCATTACGTACCGGGTATCAAATGGATTGCTCGTAAGCTTAGTGCGTCAATTCTCTCTCTCTATATATATTTATATATATATATATATATATATACGAAGTGTGTTGCATACTTCTTTTTCTTGTAAGGTCGTGGTTTGCGTGCTTGGACTACGAATCAGGCGTTCATGGTTCGCGATCAGTCAAATCATCTGTTTGAAACATGGGTAATCCTGTTTTATCTGATTTCGCTAACATATTTAGAGCACATATCGAACCACAAACCATCATTTCTGCGCTTAATCTCCCCGTCCTCCAATGCTGGTATAGATATGTCGATGATACTTTTACTAGATTCACACACACACAAACTTTCACTCATTACATAAATTCACCATCGAACACGAAAATAACAGACAATTATCCTTTCTTAGCCTCAACATTATTAGATCTGATACACAATTCAAAACCAGAATTCACCATAAGTACGTTCACACTGGCCTCTACGTCCCTTTGAATTCTGTTCATGAAACCCAAAAAAACCACTGCATTAAAAATGCATGGGCAGGTGGTTAGAGCGCTCGACTCGTAATCTGAGGGTCGCGGGTTCGAATCCCCGTCACACCAAACATACCAAACCTCCGCCTTTGCCTGGTCCCAAGTCCAGGATGAGAAAGGAGGAGGGTTGGGCGCGAGGCTAGCAACTTCACTCTGTAAAAACCAACCTGTTACAAATAACTGTAACAACACCTTCCATTGGCGAGTTTACACTGGGAGTTTACAGGAATAAATGTATATATATATATATAGTTTCAACACTCTGTTTAACGATCAACATTTGTAGAGGTCAACATTCAAACTTTTAAAACATTCTTCTACTCATACCAATAAATTTACACCAGATGTTATTGAATAAAGTCTCACTCAAACAAACAATACACTAATAAAGTCGATACTGGTGAACCAAAGAACAACAAACCATCACACTGCGCTTATCATTTATTCTTATAATCAGATCAGAAATAATTAGTGTTTGGACAAAACTTGCTATCAAATATAAAGTTCCTGTCGATTTCAAATTTCCTCCAAAATACAGCCCTTATTTAAAATCTGTCCTAAATAAAATTATGTAAAATCACAATTATCAACAATTATATGTAAAATCACAATTATCAACGTCATTTATAAAACAATGTGTAATAACTATATTTACTGAACATATAAACCACCTTCTCCCATGTTTACAACCAATGAAACTCAAAACAGCATGGTATACCTATTGTGACCTCTTTTTTCCACATTTAATACATATATATATATTTCTGTGTCAAAGTAAACTACTTGAGCATGATCGTGCTAAAACATAGTCTAATAGTTGTACATTTATTACTTTGTTAAACTTGCGGTAACGTTTTTTTCTTAGCAATTAAGTCTGTCTTGAAACTTTAGATGATTGGTATGTCTAGTGCTGCTGAAGGTCAAGAACACAGGGAATGCCCCTATTTCATGGTATCCATGGTTTTCACTGTCGCCAAAATCCGTCTCTGCTCCTTCAATCACACCACGAACAATATGTACTGGATGGAGCTAGTCAAGTAGGATTTATGAATAGCCTTTTTATTGTTTTTTCACGTATTCATACAAATAAAAATTAATAATAATTAAACAACATGGTTATTACAGAATTTATCGATTCACCCCAGTTTTGTTATTTCTATGGTCTACAGTATTAGCAATTGTTGTTAAGTTTGGTGTTATGAAAAGGAAATTCGTTAAAAAGTACTACAAATAAAAATAACTCTATCGACCAATGAAATATTTCTGTAGTTGAAGTAACAGTGAAATGATGAATGAAAACATCTATTTAAGTCACAAATTAGTTTCTGAAATAATCATAAAACAAAAACTTCATTTTACAGAAATACATAATACTGCATGCATATAATACTTTAATTTAGCTCAAGGCCTATATAAAAGTTTTTGTATGTTGATAAAGATTATATGAACCAATACTATATACATGTAATTACCAATAAACTTGGCCCGGCATGGCCAGGTGGATAAGGCGCTGGACTCGCAATCTGAGGGTCGCGGGTTCGAATCCCTGTCCCACCAAACATGCTCGCCCTTTCAGCCGTGGGGGCGTTATAATGTGACGGTCAATCCCACTATTCGTTGGTAAAAGAGTAGCCCAAGAGTTGGCGGTGGGTGGTAATGACTAGCTGCCTTCCCTCTAGTCTTACACTGCTAAATTAGGGACGGCTAGCGCAGATAGCCCTCGTGTAGCTTTGCGCGAAATTCAAAAACAAACAAACCAATAAACCTTTACTAGTGTTTAGTTTGCTTGCCAAGTGTCTTTCTGATCAGATTACCAGTGGAAGCGTCTCTGAACAGTCCAAGTTCCTTTGTAAAGCAGTTGAATCCTCCTCACAGCCAGAAACACCCACATATTTAATATTATCAGTAAAGTTAAGTAATTAATTGACAATTTCTTCACGTATGTCATTGATATAAATAAAAAAGAGCTAAGTTTCTAATATTGAGCCCTGAAGTACCCTACTTGTGACATTAATCCAGTTTGAATTCCATTTATAACAAATCTCTATCTTCTTCCATCCATCCAATCATTTATCTAATCACCCAAGTTATTCCAAAAACTACAGAAATAATTTTCAACAAGCCTTTTATGTGACGCCTTGTCAAATGATTTCTGAAAATCCAAATACATCAAATTTACACACAAACTCTACTCAATATAAGCAGTAACCTCTTCAAAGAATATCAAAATATTAATGGTTTTCCCCGAGTGAAATCATACTGGCTATAAAACAAAATTTTAAGCTTTGCTAAATGACTTTGCAAAGAACTTCTTATCAGACTTTCAAAAACTTTTCCAACAACTGACGTAAGGCTAATAGGCTATTAATTTGTGTTGAGAATACTACTCAATTAGTTGGGTAAAGTCAGTGAATACAAGAGAATTCATGTTTATACAACACAACGGGCTAGCCGTGTTCTGCCCACCACGAGAATCGAAACCCGGTTTTTAGCGGTATAAGTCCTCAGACATACTGCTGTGCCACTGGGGGGCTAAACTGAACGTTAATATTTATATTTAGTGATTCATGTCATATCAAAACATAACTTTTGGAACAAAAATCTCATTATTCCTTATCTCCATATACAGAAGTATATGAAACCTAATTGACCAATGATCACTTGCACCCAGATGTTCCCCAGTCTATACCCTATTAGCTATTACTGTATTATAAATTAACAATAAACCTAAAATACTATTGTTCATAGTAGGTTTCCTGACCAATTGATGAAGAAAGCCATGTTGGAATATGTATAAAACCTATTTCTCTCACGATTTACTCTAAAATTTCCCAATCTAGAAGCCTGAAATTAAAATCATCCATAATTATTATTATCTCAGTAAAAGCTGAATTCTTTATGTTACTGTAGAATTTTTCATTAATAACTTGAGTTTCATCAAGTGGTATGTAACTAATTCCAATTGAAAGCCTTTTTTTTCCTGATAACAGCTAATAAAAAAACTAAATACATTCAACTTATTCGCTGCTAACTATGACATCTTCAAGTTTTAGATAAAGAGCCACTTCTGCCTCTCTTTTTAATGCGTTATCCTTATTTAATAACCATGCATTTCAAAGAAATTCCTGTCGTTAAAGTTATCTACATTTAACCATGTTTCAGCTACTCAGATTACGTTAAAATTATCTACATTTAACCATGTTTCAGTTACTCAGATTACGTTAAAATTATCTACATTTAACCATGTTTCAGTTACTCAGATTACGTTAAAATTATCTACATTTAACCATGTTTCAGTTACTCAGATTACGTTAAAGTTACCTACATTTAACCATGTTTCAGTTACTTAGATTACGTCAAAATTATCTACATTTAACCTTGTTTCAGTTACTTAGATTACGTTAAAGTTATCTACATTTAATCATGTTTCAGTTACTAAGATTACGTTAAAGTTATCTACATTTAACCATGTTTCAGTTACTCAGATTACGTTAAAGTTATCTACATTTAATCATGTTTCAGTTACTAAGATTACGTTAAAGTTATCTACATATAACCATGTTTCAGTTACTAAGATTACGTTAAAGTTATCTACATTTAACCATGTTTCAGTTACTCAGATTACGTTAAAGTTATCTACATTTAATCATGTTTCAGTTACTCAGATTACGTTAAAGTTATCTACATATAACCATGTTTCAGTTACTAAGATTACGTTAAAGTTATCTACATTTAACCATGTTTCAGTTACTCAGATTACGTTAAAGTTATCTACATTTAAC
>NW_013665853.1:307533-308105 GCF_000517525.1 Limulus polyphemus | reverse complement strand
TAGTGTAAAGATCTTGTGGTAAACTATGTACCACAGTAACAAGGTTAAGTTAGTAAATTAGTGTAAAGATCTTGTGGTAAACTATGTACCACAGTAACAAGGTTAAGTTAGTAAATTAGTGTAAAGATCTTGTGGTAAACTATTTACCACAGTAATAAGGTTAAGTTAGTAAATTAGTGTAAAGATCTTGTGGTAAACTATGTACCACAGTAACAAAGTGAAACCAGTAAATTAGTGTAAAGAGCTTGTGGTAAACTATGTACCACAGTAACAAAGTGAAGCCAGTAAATTAGTGTAAAGAGCTTGTGGTAAACTATGTACCACAGTAACAAGTGAAGCCAGTAAATTATTGTAAATATATTGTGGTAAACAACATGCCACAGTAACAAAGTGAAGCCAGTAAATTAGTGTAAAGAGCTTGTGGTAAACTATGTACCACAGTAACAAAGTGAAGCCAGTAAATTAGTGCAAATATATTGTGGTAAACAACATGCCACAGTAACAAAGTGAAGCCAGTAAATTAGTGTAAAGAGATTGTGGTAAACTATGTACCACAGTAACAAGGTTAAGTT
>NW_013665853.1:293094-306832 GCF_000517525.1 Limulus polyphemus | reverse complement strand
GTTATCTTTTCCCACTAGTACTCTAAAGTTTTGTATTTTATTTTTTATACTTTTAGCAATGCCATAATAACAGTTTAGCTTACCTTTGAAACTACTTCTGTATTTTATTTCTATACTATATTTTTCTGTCTCATTTTGTCTTCAGTTAACTTATTTTGTTCCTCACCACTGTTTACTGGTAAACAACATGCCCCAGTAACAAAGAGAAGCCAGTAAATTAGTGTAAAGAGGCTGTGGTAAACTATGTACCACAGTAACAAGGTTAAGTTAGTAAATTAGTGTAAAGAGCTTGTGGTAAACTATGTACCACAGTAACAAAGTGAAGCCAGTAAATTAGTGTAAAGAGATTGTGGTAAACTATGTACCACAGTAACAAGGTTAAGTTAGTAAATTAGTGTAAAGATCTTGTGGTAAACTATGTACCACAGTAACAAGGTTAAGTTAGTAAATTAGTGTAAAGATCTTGTGGTAAACTATGTACCACAGTAACAAAGTGAAGCCAGTAAATTAGTGTAAATATATTGTGGTAAACAACATGCCACAGTAACAAAGTGAAGCCAGTAAATTAGTGTAAAGAGCTTGTGGTAAACTATGTACCACAGTAACAAGGTTAAGTTAGTAAATTAGTGTAAAGATCTTTACTATTTCACTTGTTCTACTAGTTTAAAAATTCCTACTTTGAAGCGATATGTTGTGTTGTTTTCTGTTGAATTTAATACATTTGTATCTAAATAAAAATATGGTAAACTTATTTCAAAAGATACCAGTGTTTAATTTTATTCTTTTTAAGCCATTGTACCTTAAATTACATCGCCTAAAATAAAGCCGCGTTGTGCGAGGGTTGCAATAAATACCCTGCTTTGTAAAATGTCTATGTAATAATTTAGATATACTCTTGTTATATATTTTTATTTTGAGTGTAATTTTATTAACTAAATATATCAAGTGAACATTGTTTATGCTTATTAAAGTGAATACAACGTATATTACATTAAATACACTTTATCACACACCAGCTTCGATGTGGTTTTGTATGTCACATGTGTGTTATAAGACAATACCCATTACAAAGTTGATAAAAATTCGTGTAATTGATACCTTATGAACTTTAAATGAATACTTACTCGTGGAAAGTCTTGTCATATCCTTTAATCGATATGTTGCTGCATTCAAAGACCGAAAAGCGAGGCATTGTGATCACAATTACTTCAAAATAACAGCAATATAATGGTTTTAATATAGCTGAGTAGACTATGTGTGGCTGTATTAAGATGGTCGTCAGGTGTCTTCGGGTGACTTCACCACCCGCCATAGGTTGATAATGGCGTGCGTTATTCATATGATAGAGATCAGTGTGATAACTGGGATTTTTTTAATGATAATGATATACAAATTGTAGATGACAATGCTCTAAATTAATATAACTGCTTAACAGGTTACGTGAAACTGATATTTGTTTCAAATTGAAATCACATTATTGAATATGATTTAAAGCTTCTACTCGTACGTAATTCTAGAGCGCTTAAAAGTGCGAAAGACATTGTGGGTTACTAAATTATTGAGTAACTAAGCTTTTGATAGGCTAGAGATATTCTTTGGGTAAAATGTGAAAATCTTGACATTTATTTAAAATTTACATAGAGCCTGTTTATTTGTTATTGGATCTCTGTGCTTTGCCCAACACGGGTATCGAAACTCGACTTTTACTGTCGTAAGCCTGTTGACTTACAGCTGAACCACTGTAGGCGTTAATTGTTATATTCATGTCCATTTTTAACAAACAGCATAATATTAGCGATTAATATTAGCTTAAATTTGTTTATTGCAATGTTAAGGAAATTGAAATAGAGTACTTTCAATAGCTGGTTAGAATTCAACCTTGTAGATTCAGTATTTTGTATTTTGAATCCTTACGTTCTCTTAACAAAAGATTATAAATATCTCTTTCAAACTATAATCACCATATCATAAATGCCAGGTTATGATATCCAGTCACTTCTATGAAAATTTGAATAATTGATAGACGACAAAAGAATATAATTACGTCTAATCTTCTCGTTCTTAATGTATTTAATTTGTAGTTCATACTTTATAATTATGTGAAACCACAATGGTCTGGACTGAAAGGTGTCGTCGGACATGCTTGACCTCTTAGCCGTAGGGGCATTACCATGTGACGGTCAATCCCACTATTCGTTGATAAAGAGTAGCTCAAGAGTTGGAGATGGATGTTGTTGACTAGCTTCGTTCTTTCTGGTCTATCACTTCACGATAAGGGACGGATAGCGCAGTTAGCCCTTGAGTAGCTTTGCGCGAAATTCAACAAACAAATAAACCACGAAAAATAATTAGTTTAACGAAACTGACTTTTTTCTTCTTTGAACATATTAGAATATTATTCCTGTAAATATAAGTTAATATTTAGTGATGACTAGGTTTCATTAACAGTTTTGTTTATTCACCATAGTAATCACAACTAAGATACAGTCTTGGCCAAAATGTTTGCATATTTTGTTACAAATAAAACCAATATTATTAAGATGGAATAATCAAATACACTTAGCGCTGTCAAACTGAGAAATTCATGTTATATTAAACATCTAGATATGTAATTTGTATAATGATACAGGTTCTATGAACATCATGAACGAATTTTAGGAATAGGAAACAATTTTATGAGACACCTATAGACACCTGTTTAATTCAGAATTTCACGTATCACAACAAAACCTTACCAAAACATATTTAATAACAAAATATAACATCAAATTATTATAAATAGCGCCTGTATCCTTATATCAGTTCATATTAAACATTCAGTACTTGGCTAGTCCTTCTCGTACTCTAATAACCTCTCTAAGTAGACGTGGCATACTGTCGATGAGGTTATTGATGTAATCCACTGTGATTCAATCTCAACTTGTCACTAGAAAGCGCTGCAATTCAGCTACTGTAGCTGGTATATGGTTGTGGTTAGCAATTTTCCGGCTCAATTCTGCCCAACAGTTCTCAATGGGATCACAATCTGGAGAGTTTGCTGGTCATGGCTATCTTGTAACATCCTCCTGATCGAAATAATCCTATACAATACGCGCACTGTGGGCTGTAGCATTGTTATCCTCGAACACAAATATATTACTAAACCTTGCCCTAGCATATAGCACAAATATCTTCTTCATGCGATGCCTGTAGAAGACGATATTGACGTTTCCCTGGAAGACATGAAGAGCAGTTTTCCCACCATGATGAATAGCTGCTCAAACATATACCACACCACCTTCTGTGGGAAAGACAGTATTCCCTCATTTTTCTCCAGGTAATTAACGAACACGAATCCTAGTAAGTTGGCATGCTGTTTTGCCCAAGTAACATGGTGACGGCGGTGAATTCTGATTAATATCGGTTTGCAGAATAATCTTGTTTTATCAGTCTAGTATTCACTGTTCTTCTGGATACCCTGGAATAAATGTGTTCATGCCATTCCGTCGTAAGGTGTTGCAAAAGTTCTTTCGACCTTGACTTGTTAACCTGATCAAAACACGGTCATCTCGGGCAGTAGTTTTTCGGCAGTCTACCAGTAGACGTTCCTGGAACAACGTTTCTTGTAGTCCGATGACGTTTCAAGATTCTGGATACACTACACTGGGGGAATCCTGCTGTTCTGACAATGACCGTTTGCTTCATACCATTTCTGGACAGTCGAACAATTTGACGCCCTATAACTTCTGGCACGTGACGAAGCATGACTCTACACCAAATACAGAGGAATTGTCTGAACAAAGAGTTGATCTTTTTCAAAAAAGAATATACCAAAAATCACACAGTTTTATACAAAACTGTGTGTTTTGACCAACAAGGGCTCAAAACAACTTATACAGACCAACTTGTACATGTTTGTCAGATCATACTCTACCTTTTCTGTTACTACTCGGGCATTTACTCAATAACTATTCCATGCGTGTAGACAATAACATCATTATAGAACGGCATGCAAACATTTTGACCAAGACTGTATATTATGTATGTATTAAAATATTTTGTTTTACGTTGGGTTTTTTTTTTATAACAAAATACGCTAATTATTTCCGGTTAAGTGTATACTGTTATTAAAAAAATAAAGATCATTGCGATTTTTCTTTTAATTATCATTAATAGAACATTTTAACATATATTATAGAAATATTTTATTATAAAATATAAGTTAAAATAATCAGTAAATGTCATGTCATTTGTTTGTTTTTTGGTTTCGAATATTAGCACAAAACTTCACTAAAGTTAATTGCCCTTAGCCGTCTCTAGTTTTAACTGATAGACAAGAGGGAAGGCAGCTAGTCAACAGCATTTTTCGCCAACTTTGGAATCCTATAATTGAATATTAGGATTTGACTGTCACTTTTATACTGCATCCAATTGCGGAGCGAGATTTTATGAAAACATTTTCTTCGTGGTATCACATTCCTGCATACTAATGACTAGGCCATGCCATGCCATGTTTGTCATAACTTTGAATTGATACGAACATCTTCTGATAATACATATTTTTTTAGTTGACACAAACAAACAACTGCGTTTACCTGTTGTAGTTCATAAAGATCTGATTGGTTATCATCTAAGAATGTGAGATTAGTTATTTTAGCTTGTAGAATGAACCAAGGGAAGGACCTTAAAAGTCTATGTATACTTTATTATGACAAGTAATGGAAAAGGTTTTCGTTACTAGTAATAAAATAATAACATTGTTATAATAATACTTGTTTTGAGATACAATTATGAAGCTAATTAAGAGTTTGTTTTTATAAAACTGAATATAGAAAGTTAAAAATTATTATGGTTTTAAGCATTACACCACATATTACCATATTGATTTTAAAATATATTTTAACACCATATGCTAATTATAGCTTAAACTATCATTACACACGATACATCGTACGTTTTAAGATTTTTTGGGATTAATTTTATAGTGTTATTTCTTTTTTTCTGCTCTAAAATTTAAATTTCGTATAATCCACTTACGAAAGCCTTTCGCATTGACCAAAAAAAAAAGTTGTTAATATAAATACAAAACTAACTAAAAAGACATTTTCTTGTTTTTAAATATAAAAGTGTAGCACACCTAATTTCGTATTAATTAATCACGTTTCTTTTTTTCTTATTCTTTTAGTTTTATGTGATACTTAGCATCGTAAGTCTAACGAGAAGAAACTTTGAGATGATGATTAACTTATAATGGAACACAGTCCACTAAGGTACAGACAAACTACTACTAATAACGTGTAAGGATAGATGAAATATAGAACTTCTCTCTACATCTGACAGGTCATTGATAGTTCTTAACACACTACGGCACTTAGGAGGGTTATCTTTCTTTGTACGTCTTTAATAAATGAGGACATTATATTAGAACATCTGCAAGATAATGACACGGTAATTTTTTTTGTCCTAGTCCTGGGTGTAAGTTTGAAGACACGGGCAAATGTTTGTGAGTGATTTAGCTAGCGAATATGTGATTTTGTAAATGAGTTCATTGATCTAAGAATAGTTGAGTAAAAAGACTGTGAGTGATTGATTGATCGAGTAATTCCGTAAAAGAAAGAACGAGTGAATGAATGAATGAGTGAAATATTGAAAGATTAGGTGAGTAGGTTTTAATTAGAGCTATTGATTAGCAGATTATTCTACATTATAACCGACATAAGTTTAAAAAATGAAAGTATAAGAGGTTGACGAAAGTGATAAAGATAGCATAAATAAGTCTTTGAATGAGTAATTACTACTGTTAGAGAGTGAATGAGTATGAGAACAAGTTAATAACGACAGAAAAATTTTGAATAACCAATCGATTGATTAAATGGTCGAAAGAGTATGTAGTAAAATGAAAGACTGAGTAAAAGAGTGAAGAGTTTCTGAATTATTTCTGTTTAATAGCGAGTGAAAGACTGAGTAAAAGAGTGAAGAGTTTCTGAATTATTTCTGTTTAATAGCGAGTGAAAGACTGAGTAAAAGAGTGAAGAGTTTCTGAATTATTTCTGTTTAATAGCGAGTGAAAGACTGAGTAAAAGAGTGAAGAGTTTCTGAATTATTTCTGTTTAATAGCGAGTGAAAGACTGAGTAAAAGAGTGAAGAGTTTCTGAATTATTTCTGTTCAATGGCGAATGCGTACTAAGTGGATTGATAACGAGTGAAAAACTGAGTAAATGACTAAGTGATTGAGTAAAGGGTCGAATGAGTAGTAGGCAAATGAGTAATTTAATAAAAATTGAGTAAAAGAGTAAACAGACTGTGACTTTATTCTGTTTAAGAGTGAATGTGTATGTAAATGGATTGATAAAGATTGAAGAAGTGAGTAAATGGCCTAGTGATTGAGTAAAGCATCGAATGAGAATTAGTTAAATGAGTAATCAAGTAAAAGAGTAAGTGAATAAATAATTAGCTGCATTAGTAAAATATAAGTGAATGAATTAGTGAATGAGTGATTTAGTTGAAAGCGATATTGGATTTCACGTTTAACAATAAGCAGTACATTTGAAGAGAACGATACTCAATTAACTGTTTAGAAAGACACTTGTTTACATTATTTTGCACTGTTTATTGCATAATTTAGTGTTATTAACTCTTTCATTAGGAGAATATAAAATAAAATAAATATACACATCTTCTGTATTTGATCTAAATTCTCAGCCTCAATAAATATCATTAATGGGCTTTATCTGGAAAATTAATCACTAAGTTAGTATACTAATATAGTCAAATAACTAATGTATAATAAAAAGAAAACATGCTTAATTTAATTATAATCTAATTTTTGATACATCGTTAACAGACAGCTTTAATATGTAATTATTTTCGAGCGAAATATTCAAATTATTTCTGAAAAATATTTTAAATTATATGTGACATGATTTCATTCAGAAGAGTAGACTTACTGTATATATGCAAATTACATTTGAAATATGAACCCCTTGTATTATTTTAAAAGTTTTAGTATCAAAGAAACGAATTTTTTCCTCTGGTAATCATACAATACAGGAAGATAAAATAATGATAAAATAACATAAATGGCTTCATCTTTGTTACATTGAACTTTCAAATATAATTATGGGGGTCTCGCTTTAAAATGTATTCTGCCTGAGAGGAAATCAAGTAATTATATCTTTCTGAATAAATAAACACAATACAGAATATCTATAAAACAATTTCTTATAGAAAAATAAATGAAAAATTAATTTGTTCTTCACATTCGATAATCTTAAAGAGCTTGCTTGCATTCGAAGCTTATACGTTTTTTTTACATCAAAAATCCATATAGATATGTATAAAACACACAATTAAACACAAACACATATACATATATATACTTACAAAATTCCAGGCTTAAAAAGTAATACTACAAATGTGGTTGTGGTTTTGTTGTTGTTGTTATTCCGATGGAGGAGGAGGTCTAGATTGAACCTAACTCTCTCAGGTCACACAACAGCGACCTAAATTCCAATCTATTTTTAGATGGGTTATTCCGAATCTTGTCCGTTTAAAATCTGTCTTTGGGGAATTCCACATGAGTTTTTCTACCAAATATCATCGATATTATACAAAAAGACAGACAGACAGCTCTGCTTTATTTATAGAATACGTATTATATAAGCAAGTACAAGGTGTAAACAACTGAGCAAAACAAACTGAACCTTAATTATGCATGCATTTAATGATAATTTATAACTGGGTATCAAAGTATATCTTTAAAACTAATTTAGAGACTGCATTTATACAGTAGACGAAACCGCTACATTTATGTCATATTGGTCATTATTTTAATTTATTCAAATATGAAATAGGTATTTAAAAAAGAAGAAGACGATTAAATCAATTTTATATATATAAAAAGATACAAAGTAAATTCCGATTAGGACTCGCTGTATTCTGCGATTTTGTTTTGAATATACTAACACTTTCTCGTACTTGATGGAAGTATAAAGTATCCTATTATATAACATGTATTTCTTTTAATGACGTATTTATATATTGTATAAGGCTAAACTCGTCATCACTCTTGGAAAGGAATTACCTATAAGTATCAACAACAGCTGTTCTAACCAATTTTCTGCAAAACTAAATTTCCGCTCGAGAGACTCTGCGTGAATATTAAACTTGATTTCTGATATAAGCGTGGTAATCAAAAAGTCAATGAGAAGTTTATGTCCGCGACACAAAGTATTAGTATTTCTAGTATTTTACTACATGGAAGCATTTAACATTTCAACAGTAAAAACATTTTCGTTTTATACGCTCGCATTTTATTAATTCGTAGAATTTAGCATTTTTACTCATAAACAAGATTATTTGTCTGTCAGAGAAAAACACAAACCTTGTAAAGTCAATTTTATGTGCAAACATTTCATATTTGTTCGTTTGTTTAATTGTAAAGATGCACAATGCATGGGAAATCTACACTGTGCCCAACGCAGGAATCGGACCTCGTTACAAGTTTTTATCCCCCTCCTTTCCCGTAGCAGGTTCTTATATACTATAACAGCTATTCTGATAAAAAAAACATCATTTCAAAGCAGTATAATATGTATTATTAGTTTAGTTAACCTGGTGTAATTCTCTCATTTTGAATTTCCGTTTCTCGACTTATTATATTGTTTCCTAACACCAGGTGGCTAGGGCGCTCGACTCGGGTCGCGGGTTCGAATCCCCTCTCACCAAACATGCTCGCCCTTTCAGCCGTGGGGGTGCTATAATGTAACGGTCCATCCCACTATTCGTTGGTAAAAGAGTAGCCGAAGAGTTGGCGGTGGGTGGCGATGACCAGCTGCCTTCCCTCTAGTCTTACACTGTTAAATTAGGGACGGCTATCGCAGATTGCCCTCGTGTAGCTTTGCGCGAAATTATAAACAAACAAACAAACCATTACTCTTTCTGTTAGAACATTGTCAAACACTTCAATTTCAGCCACGCCATCTTTGTCTCATCTAGCTAATCCGGTTTTGACATCGGCTTCTACAGTTACTGATTCTGCCCTACACTTTTCAGTGTTTTACTATCTCAAATACATTCTAAACTCCATATGAGTCATGCACTATTTTTAGAGATCTCTTAGCATTGTCTTCGAGCAGATAGACACCAGCTTATATTACTTTATAATCCAGTTATTATTAAGACCTATAATATTCAGCTCTTTGGCATGTTTTGTACTAAAATGGGATCAGCCATTTAAGCACTAACACTTTCATACATAAGTTTGGATCTGTTGTCCAAAATCAAATTCGTAACTAAATATTGTTATAGCTTTAGCAAATCTAGCCTCTCTTCTCACTCTCAGCATATGTGATCTAACAGGTAGTGATAATTTCCCTATACAAGATCAACTAACAACCAAGATAACCTACGATCAATCCAACAGAAATAGGATCTTTTCAAACTACCGCAATGCTGATTTGTCTTTTTTATAAGATTCATGTTGAAAGATATAAATCAAATATTGATACGAAACTTTCCTCAATTGATAATGTTAATTCATTGCAAACTGTTCTCGTCTTTGCCAGCTAGCTTTTCAACACACACCAAATAAATCAGCTTTACCTCGATAACTAGTGGATATTTTGCGCCTTTCCTCGTCATTATTCAAGACTATCATCGTGTTGTCTATTTTATTACCTTAAAGAAGTCATAAACGGATTGCTTGTAATTTTCTACGAGCATTGAAGAAATGGCAATGACACTAAGTTTGTAACCAACTTTGACATTCTTCAAATCCTTCTTATTGCTGGAGCATATTTAAACTCCTCACTAGACAAAAGTCTTCCTAACATATTCGATTATCGTTGATGGTGCTGTGTCTACATAATCGCTTGAAAAGCTTATAAATTTTCCCCTGTTGCATGAAAATAGCTTTAGAGGTCCAAAATAGCATCCTTTCGACTTCTAAGACACAAAACATATTCTTGAAGTGACTGATCATTCTCCTTTCAAACTTAACCTCCATTGCAACACATGTTCTTGATGACACACTGGTCTTCATGAGTAGGCACAACACTAATCCTGGTCTGGCTAAGATTACTTACTCAAGCATGCTTCAGTGACAAAAATCGAACAAGCCTCCAAAAACTGTTGATATTTATTGCTTTCTGTCTCACTAGTGTCCTCAGTAAATCATTCTATATACTAATTGCTGATCACCAACTCTTGCCATGTACCCAGACTGGGTTTTTTCCACATATATCGACAATGGATCAACTTCTCAGTAAATCATTCTATATACTAATTGCTGATCACCAACTCTTGCCATGTACCCAGACTGGGTTTTTTTCCACATACATCGACAATGGACCAACTTCTCAGTAAATCATTCTATATACTTATTGCTGATCACCAAATTATCGGATTCTATTTACAATCATTTTAATACCCTTTTATATGGCAGTTTCTAATCTTGAGCGCGATTTTGACATTGTCTGGCACCATGGTTTAATTTACAAACTACGAACTTAACACTACCACTTACTTACATCCGAATCATCAACTCATTTCTCTGTGAAAGACGTACAAATTCTTCAAATTTCCATTTTATTACCTCTTCTGTATATTCTTTATGTTGTTGATATGCCTAAGTCAGTGTATCCTGTTCAATTATACCAACCTGCTGATAATACTGCTTACTCTCTGTAATGTTCTTCAGGTTGCGGTAAATACCTTTTTTGGTTTGCAATCGTCACTGACGTCTTTTTCTTAATGTCACAAAAACAAATGCAATACTTTTTGGTTCTAAAAAAAAGGGAAACGATTCCCCCTATTTCGCAGCTCTTTGTTATTTAATGTCAGCATTAATAGCAATCCCACCCAACTCTTTGACACTGTGAAGTATCTAAGTGTCATCATTGATAAGTATCTAGCTTGGAAAGCTACACGAGGGATATCTGCAATAGCCGTCCCTAATTTAGCAGTGAAAGACTAGAGGGAGTGCAGCCAACTCGCGGGTTCGAATTCCCATCCCACCAAACATGCTCGCCCTTTCAGCCGTGGAGACGTTATAATGTGACGGTCAATACAACTATTCGTTGGTAAAAGAGTATCCCAAGAGCTGGCGGTGGGTGGTGACGACTAGCTGCATTCCCTCTAGTCTTACACTGCTAAATTAGGGATGGCTAGCGCAGATAGCCCTCGTGTAGCTTAGCGCGAAATTCAAAAATAAATAATCTTCTTATCTTTTTGGAAGATAGGGAATTAATGTGCAATATGGTGTATTGCGTTGTCTTTAGTAACTGCTATTCTGTAAGCTTAAGACTAGATTTATTCCACATAATGGACTTCTATTACTTAACACTACACTTCATATTCGTACTGAAAATATTAAACCTACTTCTGATTGGTAATATACGAGACGTTGTTTTGATTATCTACATGTGTACTTTTTAAGTGTTTTTTGTGTTTGTAATAAAAATAATTGTATTTGTTTTATATATATATATATATTGCGATTTTGTGCCGGTGTATTAAAGTAATATCAAAAAATACTTTTCATGAGAGTATTATGATATAAAAATTGATAAAAAAGAAATATATTTTCTTTCAATCATTTCTTAATCATTTTGTTTCTTTAAGGCTTTCTTTGTAAATCCAATCATGCTGTTTGACGAGGGCAAAATAAGACAAAATCATATCCTCAGGCCAGAATTTGTCACTGATTCAATCAGCACCAGGTATTCGCATTTAACACTGCGGTACGCCACGTTTTCCATAAATTTCCATTATTCCAGCACTGTACCATATCACAACTCGGTAGTAGGAGCATTTCACACAGGAGTACATCATCAAACCAGCGGAATTACTAATTTTACGGCCGGTCGAACCGCAAGATGACAAAGGATCTTACACATACATCACTGACTTTATAGTCAGTCCTCTTGGAGGTTTTTTTTAGCCGAGTAATTTGAGATATCTAACAATACTTTTTCAACGTTATGCCTAAAAAACTGTTGTTCGTGGACTTTATAATTTCGAATAACAATACAGGCAGCCACAATATAAAGCAACCTCAAACAAGACCAAATATAGAGCTCAATTATTCTTATGGCTTGTCAAAAAAGATCCGAGAGAAGTTCTGTTTTTTACATTCAACTGAAACAACGATTCAAACGGAGAAAAAGAACAACTTTGAAGTTGAAGAGAGGTGAGAAAAATCTTGGCATATACAGATGGTAAGAGATAAACACACCAACGTTGTTATATGTTGTTGTTTGTTTTTTTATTATTGAAATACAAGTTTTTGGAAGAGAAGGCATATTATTTAATATATTTTTGTTAACATTTTGTATGATACAGCGAACAACCAAGAAAAAGTGGTCATTATTTATTACACTGTAACGATACCTAATGTGATTGAAAAATATAGTAATAGAATTTCCAAGTTATGGTACACTTTTCTCAACCTACGCCCTTATTAATCTTTCTTCTAGGGGAGAACAATGCAATGTTCAAGCATGTTACAGCAATTTCAGCCCGTTGATTTGACAGCTGAATGACTAAATACCATGAAGGCTACAAATAACTAGAAGAAACTACTTTTCAGTCACCAGATGGCGATGAGCTTATAAATCTTGATTTCCCTTGCGATAAGGAATACTAAATTGCTATTATAAGAAATTAAACGACTAAAAAATTTGCATTTTTTTTACTATTCATCGAAATTTCATAGCACCGTGCTAAACTGAGCTTATTAAAATTTTCTCAACCAATTTCGAAATTTGTTACATGAAGATTTTTACTTTAAGGTTTGTTAGTTTGTTGTTGAGCACAAAGCTGTGTTCTGTCTACCGCGCTATCAAAAACCCATTTTTTAGCTTTATAAGCACTCAGACTTAACATCGAGCCGCCATTGGGCATACTTTAAGGAAAAAAATATAAGAATATAGTGGAATTAAGAAAAATAGCTTTTAAAACTTGAAATGCACATAAACAATTATTCGTGTTAACGTAAAGTTGTATTGACTCTCTGAAGTATTTTAACGTTACATTTAAGAGACTCAGCTTCATAATCTTGTGTATTTGACGTGGGAAATGAGGTAATAATAACAAAGATTCAGTTACACACTACTAATTTTTACCACTCTAGCACTATCGCCGAACACGTTTCCTTATTTGTTTTATAATGTTTCCTTCCTCCTCATCTGTTTTTGTACCAAACAACTAAATTTAGACCCATCTCATGGCTTTAAAACAAAGTTTGAACAAATAATAATGGTTTTTACACCTAAGCTAGAAACGTTATGGATGGAACGATAAAGAAAACTCCAGAATGAATGAACATGAGTCACATGAAGTGATGGGATGGAGCATCACGCGAAGTTTGGAAATACTTGAGTAATTCCAAGCTAGCAAGTTCGGTGAGGCAGGAAATTGGTTTTTTTACTTAATGGTTATATACAATGACATTCTAATTCTGATATCAAAGAACAATTTTTGTCAATAAACCGGTTTTAAGTTTTAATCACATAACAATAAACCAATGATGGAATTTGTTTGTAAAACAAAATGGGACCTCTTCAGTATCTTGTCATAACATCGTTGTTGTTGTTGTTGTTGTTGTTTTTAATTGTATAAATATACTCACAAGTATGAACTGTTCTTAAATGATTTCTTAGTTGTAGTGATAGCGTATTTAAATCTTGAAAGTATAGCTAAAGATTGTTTGTTTGTTTTTTGAATTTCGCGCTAAGCTACACGAGGGCTATCTGCGCTA
>NW_013665853.1:290724-292191 GCF_000517525.1 Limulus polyphemus | reverse complement strand
TAGCGCAGATAGCCCTCGTGTAGCTTTGCGCGAAATTCAAAAAACAAACAAACAATTTAATTTCCATACAATTTTACCCATAATTCTTTCATAAATTCTCACTGATGAGTATATTTTCTACGTGCGTTTTTACCAATGGTAATTTTCAGTTACAATGAAGGTTAAAGACTATCTAGAATCTTCACGTAAACGTATTAGAAAGTCTACGAGAGTGTTTGGATTAAAATATAAAACAACATGTTAATAGTTTAGTTTTAATACATTTTTGATTGTTCTTAATTTGAAATATTGTTTTGTTGAATGATCTCTTTTTTTATGTATTAAAAAAAAATACACAATGAAACACGTCTTTCACAGGCAACTAAATCTACAAAAAAAAATTTCAGTTTAATCGTTAATTGAAGATAACTGACTTCAGCCAAATTAGAAGTGTGTATTCGAAACTGTTAAATTCAAAATTATCATTCTGTCATGATTAACCATGTGAATGCGTTGTACAAACCTTTTGTTTTCCTATACAATATGTAATAATTCTGGATTTTAAAAATTGGCTTAAGTTTCCATAAATCATCATCTAACTACATTTAAAAGTGCTTTCCTTTTACTACTCGAACACACACAAAAAAATACTTTAGTAGAATAAACAGATAAATATTCGCAAAAATTATTGAGCCTTTTGAAGTATTTAGTCATACATTTGCAAAACTAAAGTGGGAATTTCAGTTTTCAAGTTTTACTTGTAAAGATAATCAGAGTATATATAACCCTTATGTAGTATAGTTTTTAACAACATACTAAAAACAATACATGTTGTACATCTAAATCACCAAAGAATATTTACCACTGAATAGTTGAAATAAATTTCACGATGTAACATAACTAAATGATTATATTTTCCGTGTGCACATTGAAGAATAAAGATTAAAGTTTCAAACTAATTATTACAGGAACGGAGAAGTAATGATACGAAAATTCACAACTTTGAAGCCACTCATTTATTTGTAACTACTGTGTGCCAGATGAAACATATCCTGCCTTATTTATATGTTGACTAAATACATATAAATTCCCAAATAGATTGGTTATAAGTCTTAATATAAATTGAACCTTTAGTATTACTGTATCTATCTTTTGTAGATACTTTCAATGTAGGTTGTTGATGTATTGTATGAATAACGTAAGCTTGCCGGTTACCTTTTGTAGATACTTTCAATGAAGGTTGTTGATGTATTGTGTGAATAACGTAAGCTTGCCGGTTACCTTTTGTAGATACTTTCAATGTAGGTTATTGATGTATTGTGTGAATAACGTAAGTTTGCCGGTTACCTTTTGTAGATACTTTCAATGTAGGTTGTTGATGTATTGTGTGAATAACGTAAGCTTGCCGGTTACCTTTTGTAGATACTTTCAATGTAGGTTGTTGATGTATTGTGTGAATAACGTAAGCTTGCTGGTTTTGCATAAAGT
>NW_013665853.1:280911-289999 GCF_000517525.1 Limulus polyphemus | reverse complement strand
ACTTGTTTTATATTAATCAGGGAGTGTCAGTTCCACTACACAATGTACTAGGTAGTTATACTTGTTTTATATTAATCAGGGAGTGTCAGTTCCACTACACAATGTACTAGGTAGTTATACTTGTTTTATATTAATCAGGGAGTGTCAGTTCCACTACACAATATACTAGGTAGTTATACTTGTTTTATGTTAATCAGGGAGTGTCAGTTCATTACGCAATATGCTTGGTGGTTATGTTCTTTTCTTTACAAGATGTTTATACGTTTCGCTGTAATCATGAGTAACTGACAGTTCTCTTTTTTAACCTACTGAGGAGATATTATTATTCGCGCGTTAGCAGCTCATAGAATGGCTCTGAGTTCTTCTTTTTTTTTTTTAAATATAAACATTTAGTTCATAGCTCTGTCATGTTTTGACCCATTTGAGATCTAATTACAGTTTTGGATTCAGGTCAAATCCTTTCGATTGGTGTATTTGACCACACCCAAGGTCTCATAAATTAATTTACTCTAGTCCTGCTTGAAAGAATTTCAATTTGACGGTAAGTTGGTAGAGATCCTGATGAGCAATAAATCAAATCGGGTGTACGCGCGTCCCGCGCTTGGTATTTCCGGCGCACAAAAATATAGTTAATAAAATGAAAAAAAAAAAAGTCTAATAGATTAATTTACTCTAATCCTGCCTAAAAGAATTTCAAGTGCCGCGACTATTGAGGATTCCCTCTTGTATTCTACTAATCAGGAGTCAGCTACTTTAATTATAGCCTTACTAACTTGTGTTTTTTCTCTTTTAACAATGGTTGGGTAATTATTTTTATTGTACAATCTAATAAATGTCAGTTTTTTTTCTTTCTAAAACAATGAGAAGGCTAACAACTTCATTATACAATCAACTAGCTTGAGAGCGTTTCTCCACAAAACAAAATTACCTAACAACTCTATTTGCACTCCAGTCTATTCCTAATTCAAAACATCAGTGATTAAGCTGACAGGAGATCGCATAAGTAGAGTTAATTTCTATAAATAACGGGAATTTCATGTTACACTCTAATTACACGTATGGTTTATAGTAAAGAATGCTTATTATGTTGACAGTGACGTGCAGCGCTAAGATTGAAATAATGACCTGTGATAATTATACCCAGATAGAAACGCGTTAGGTAGGTAGATGAACGCATGGGTGGATAACTAGGTAATAAGGCATACAGATATTGAGGATTTCCTTATGGATTTATAGATTCAGCTAGGAAAACAGATTGATCAAAACATATAGATAGACGAGAAATAGTACACTAAATAGTCAAGCAAAATGTCTACTCATGTAAGCTCTGAATCCAGCTCAGAATAGAGATAGATGTACGTATACTAACACAGACTTATTTTGCAAACTTAACAGTGGAGAGTGTCATCGTACAAAGAGAGGGCTGGAAAACATGTAGCTCTACATTATAGTTTTTGTTGTGATGAATTATCTGACTCGATTGAAATGTCTGACTACTTTTTCGATAAAAATGACTCAGAAGAACGCCATAAAATTCACTAACAAGGTCAGGCTTCGTTGCTTTTTGTTACCTGCTCACGTAAATTCCACTCGCCAATCACCGAAATGTAAGTTCTAAAGCTCCACACTCCGCTCTGATATAACGAATAAAACTGTAATCTGATCACGGGTGAAATGCATTACAGCAATGAGTATATCAATGACACTGAACGCTGCATGCCCTCTTAGCTCCGTAAGCCAATCAGATATACAGGGTTGACAAAAAAATCATCTTACCACTGCACATCTAAATAACCACGTCGTCAGACACGTGTGCTTCACAAATAGATTTTTAAAGTACTTCTTCTTTTATTTAAGTGCAAAGCCGCACAATGGGCTATTAGCGCTGTGCCTACTGCAGAGAACGAACCTAAAATTTCAGCATTATAATCCCTCGAGCCTGCCGCTGAGCTACCGGTAGGCATGGATCTATTTATGTGTAGATGGGTCTGACAACAGAAAGATCGTTTCAAAAACATTCTTAATTAACAGAGAAATAATATTCACACCTGATTCACACCTCAAAATCTACAAATGTTTTTAATGATAAACTCGTATATAACAAAAAAGAAAAAAATTCACGAACATAAATGTTTCATATCCTTACTACCGTTGCTGACGGATTTGTTTGAAGTTAAGCACAATGGGCTATCTGTGCTCTGCCCACCACGTGTATCGAAACCCGGTTTCTAGCATTGTAAGCCCGCAGACGTACCACTGTGCCACTGGGGATCCTGATGACGGAAGGATTGAAATTTAAATATGCTAAGAACTCATATTAATTTCTTTACTGCTATCCGTTATCGGGGCCAAAAATCATGTATAAGTAGTAATGTGTTTTTCAATAAACGAGTGGAAAGAGCGTTTGTGAAATCGTGATATTTTAATATTTGAAGCGAAATTTCTGTGATATATTTTTGAATTTGTATATTTAAAAAAAATATAAGACACTACGTAAATGAACTTGTATAATTAGAAAGTGATTGTAATGTTAGAGCTTTCGATCTAATTTTCGTTGTACTAAAAGTTGTCACTGAATCACCTGATGTTAATATACATTTTCGGAAGTTAAGCCTAGTTTCGGAAGTTAAGCCTTTGAAGCTTCATTTTATCATCTAAATAGGCAGAAAACTTGAAAACCACATAAGATTTACATAGACAATAACCACACACACACACACACACACACTTCTTATAGCTGTCACGTAATAAATATCATCCTGCTATCGTGCATAATAAATCAATAAACCAAGATATTAAACCCAAGTATAAGAAATAAATATGGATTTCATAGACTACAGTCATATATATGCCAGGAGAGTATTGTAGATTTTATCAATACTATGTTTTACTAGATATGCTGTATGTGTTTGTTCGGCCAATCAGAAAGCAGCTTCTTTATATCTACAAACTGCGTATATATGCTATTATTTTCTTCGTTTGGCCACGACTGTGGCTCAGGTGCTTTTAGATTAACTTTTTTTTGTTTGGGGTTTTTATTTGTCTTTCACTTTTGACTATCGTCGAGTCTCAAACAATCCGGCGTTTTAAATACCGTAAAAAAAATGAAATCATTTATTGATTTGAATATTATATGTGTTTTTAATATGTCGTCACAGCTTAAGCAGACACGTGATCAAAAATCAGTCTACAGAACCAGTCTCACTGTTCATGAAATTAGATTATGCATCTTTCAGTGGTAACTCCTTTAAATTAAACAAAAAATTAAGCTTATTGAGCATTACACTAGAAATTAAAGTATCATAATCTAAGGCTTTCAATACAAGTTAATGTCATACGAATAAAACAGGGAGTTAAATTCATAAAATCTTCAATGTTGAAGCCACAAACTTGGAATGTTAATGCAGATCAAATGCTACAAGTTCAAAACTTTGTAGACTTCAACGGGCGTGAGGACCCGGCATAGCCAGGTTGTTAGGGCGTTCGACTCGCAATCTGCGGGTCGCGGGTTCGAATCCCGTCTCACCTTTCAGCCATGGGGGTGTATAATGTGACGGTCAATCCCACTATTCCTTGGTAAAAGAGTAGCCCAAGATTTGGCGGTGGGTGGTGATGACTAGCTGCCTTCCCTCTAGTCTTACACTGCTAAATTAGGGACGGCTAGCGCAGATAGCCCTCGTGTAGCTTCGCGCGAAATCCGTAACAAACAATTCGGGCGTGATATAGTGAAGATTCATTTATTTCATTAAGATTTTTTCTTCTTCGTTGTAAGGAAAAGGTAAATTTCCTAATGAATAATTATTTTAGAGATTTTTGGGTAGGTCTTACTATAAATCGCATACAATTGCACGATTCCAACAAACTATATCATAGCGCCCCTTGTGGTGGCTTTTTTATGATGTGAAACTCTGTTGACAAGTGATATATGGTATTTGTAGGTGTTATTTGAGAAGGAAAACATAAATGCATTTTATGGCCATTCAGCGCATTGAGTATTAAGCACCGCACCATAAGAATAAACTTAAGATGCTTCAGCTTAATGGGAAGTGCAGCTGTATTTAGAGAGCTACCTCGAATGGTTGTAAAATACTGCTTGTGTAGAAACTACAATGTGTTTCGTATGATATGTGTGGAAAATAAAATAAACGTGGAATGAACAAACAAGTAAGAAAACACGCTGATTCGAATTTATTGACAAGAATATTCTAAATACAGAAGTTTTATGGAAATATTTCTTATTATTCAAATTATGAAAAACCATTTTGTTAGGTGTACGTTTTGAGCTATGCCACTGAACTTAGCAAGTTGTGAGAATTTTCACGTTTTCCTGCGTTTTTAAATATGTTCTAATAGGTGAAACTCTCCCAGTTTTTATTCAGCTACAGTCCTCGATAATGATTTAATTGCTTTGTTAAGGTCACGGAACAATGTGGGGCTAATTTTAAATTACCGTTAACATACGTGTTGCTTTTCTATCCAATTATTTAATACTAAGTGACTCTTAAATATTTTTTAAATAGATACTGATCTATTTAATACTGTACGTTTGTCATTTCATTTGATAACGACGTGTTCTTTGATACCTAGACACTTTCTGTCTGACACCTTGGGGTTCATTAACAAAACTATACTCCATTATATCTTAACGTTTCATGAGAAAATAATATCTTGACGTATCTGTATCACATAACTTGAGAATCGATCTTACCAATATTTTGAAATGGTTTTCATTATCATTAAAATGCCATACTCTTGTAAATAATTATGGAAAATGGGTCTTAAACTAATAGACGTTTTGATAACATGAGGTTTTAGGTTGAGAACCAAGTATTCATTAAAATATATGATCACAAAAATCATTAATTCGATTAACGAGTATTTTTGAACGCAAATATTGATTGAAACTTCATAACGAGTGATAACCAGGCTTGCATTTCTAAGCTGATATACACATTTTTTTTTTTTGTTTTGCCAAATAGTATGCTGACTTTCGAGAAATATTCGATAAGTTAAGTTTTTAAAGCAAAAACTGGATATCAAGGTTGAATTTCCTTTTGGTTTTTATAACCACCAGATAAGTTATTAACAGTTAGAAGACAAATTACGAATATCCAATGAGGTAAAGATTTCTGGTGGTTTCGTAACTATACAAGCTCAGACGAAGAGGATTTTACTTGTCGAATATGATTTTAATAAATGATCATCAGACTACGATACTATTTCATGCATAAATGAATACTCATAGCTCTTTCTTCGTTGTTGAATACCACCCATTTAAATATGTTGTTGTTGATGGGACTTTAGCCTGAATAGTAATAAAAAGTGTTTCAAAATGCAGGAAAAAAGTGCATTACCAGCAGTTACCCTTTCACACAATCATTTGAATATGTTATTCATTTTCTATAACCAGGGAATTAAAGATAAATTTTAAAATATATATATCAGACAGGCGGTAGCACTGCCTATGTAGGGAAGGCTCGGATTGTTCATCGAAATGGTATTTTAAATATCTCCTCAATAGGTCATCAGAACTTTACAGTACTATACAGTGTTTCTTTTTATAACAATATCTATGTAATAACCGACTCAAAAGTCTGGGAATGTCTGTAAATATCATAGCAATAAGTTGTTAACCTTTCTTCTGCTTCTTTTTTTATTACATGATAACTCAAAAACCAAAACGATGGTGTCATTCAATTCCCCTGAGGTGACATAGTTTTAAACGGAGTATCTGCTTCTATAAGTATTATTAATAACTAGTAGTAATCTAATAAAAAAATAACAATTCTAGTGTAAACGATGTTATTATTACTCCTTGAAATTAGCTTTCTTACAAACATTTGGAGTTCCTTTAAAAAACTTAAGTACAGGGTGAAACAGGAATTGCTAGTCAATAATAGATAAACAATAAATATCGCAATTGGAACCTTATTGTATCTAGAACCTGGTTATAATTACAACCTTCCTGTGTCTATTGAAACACTGCATTAAAAACAAGGAAACAAGTAAAGAAAACTTGAAAAAAAGGAATTAAATGTAGGGATGGCTAATATCAATCCTTCAAATACAATGCAAACATAATAGCACAGACAAGAATTAATATATAGCAATATATATATATATCTATTTAATCACAAATGAGCTTAATTTATCCTATTTTTGTCTGTTAACATTCTACTACACTGAGTACCTGTGCTATTATGTAGGGATGATGCAAATAACATCCCTACTATCGTGTGCGCATTGTTTTTAAATGATTGATGTTAGCCATCCCTACATTTAGTTTTATAAGTTTTTTCTTTACTTTATATATATATTATTCATACAAAATAATAAATATCTTATACTTTCACCATCTACTGGAGAGAAACTTTACCTTGATTTAAAATAATATCGATGGTAATTTACTTTAAAATTTTCTATACATGTTTATATAAAAGGCTCAATTGATAAATATACCATACTAGTATCTATAATTTGTGCACACTTCTCAGAAACAGCTTATATTAAAGTACACGCAAGCATGTATGCATTTTGCCTGAAAAAGTAAAAAAAAAACAATGTGAATGAAGATATTAAAATTGCTTTATCGCATTCGTATTGGAGATTTTAGAAAAAAGCTACGCTAGCGAAAATTCAATAATCTGTTTCTCTTCGCTGATCCGTACCTCTTTCTTTATCTTTCTGTTTTCATCTTTTCTGTGGCACTCTCAGTACTCAACATGTGGACCAATAAAGGCTTTCTATTCAAGCAGAGACCACATCAGTTCAGAGGATTCTAAAGTTTTATTCATCCAGTATTTCTTTCCAATCATAGACCACTTATCACACGTCTTGACTTGTCAGCAGCGTGTCAGAATCTCATATCGATTTTAAATTGATATCCAAACCCACTTTGAAACTGTGTAATTTAATAAATTATCCCTCCCTTGCACGTCAAGAATATTTTCTTTTTTTTCCCCATCAGTATTGGTTGGCAGATGTGAGGCTAATCACGTTGAAGAAGTCGGAAAATCTAGGACTAGTTGAAGTCTCAGCGGTGAGCACAATGACTTTTTGCAGGCTAGAAATTTTGTTAAACATGTAAAATATACTTTTTATTGCTTATGTCAACAAGAATACTTTGCAAAAAACGACATATTTAAAAAATACATACGTGTAAAGTGTGACGAAAGTAACCCCCACCCTATATGGACTATCTTGCTTGTTTTTTTGTTTTTTTTTCAGGTACATAAATAAAATATGAGCTACCTGCAATGCAAAGTGAAACTTTCACATTCGTCAAACAGTGTCTGGCACTCAAGTACATCACCCGCAGCACTTGTAACTTCAAGATGCTTAATACTGATTGAAGTATATGTGCTTTCACATAAATTGGGTGCTAATTTGTTATCGCTTGAGGTATCTCAAGAAATACGACCAATATGCTAATACAACCTAACTTTCTATTCGCAATTCTTTGGCGATACCTTTAACTACAAGGGACATTTCACGTTTCCCATTCTATAGTTATGCCCTAGTTTTGTGATACGTCGATGTGCCAATTTACGTTTGACTTGGTCGTTTCATATAAACTCATAGATATGTAAAGGACTTCTACAGTAAATAATAAACATAACACAATGAAGCAAATTATACTGAGAGTCATAAGACTAGTGCACTTTCAGTTCGAATCTAATGTATTGTATTTTTAAATCCAATATGATGTAAGTCATGTATTTGAATTCTCACTTTATTTTATTGAATATCAAGCTATGTCCTTGTACTTTTAATTGTGTTGGTAATATTATGTCACTTCCTTTCATTGCTGCACTTCATGTAAAATTAACTCCTTTTATTGCTGCACTTCATGTAAAATTAACTCCTTTCATTGCTGCACTTCAAGTAAAATTAACTCCTTTCATTGCTGCACTTCATGTAAAATTAATTCCTTTCATTGCTGCACTTCATGTAAAAATAACTCCTTTCATTACTGTATACCATAAATTGTTAAATCCTTACGCCACTGTACTTTAATGTATTATTTAATAATACAACACATACAATTACGCCGCAAAACAGTGAATCCTTTAGCTAGGTTCGATTGGAAATACGTACAATTTCAGCCAAATGTGGTCCATACTTATGAATTAAAATCTGTATACAACTACGTCACATTCGTAAAAACATACTGTGGTGACTGATAAGCTAATTGGATGACTATCTTAAACGTTTTATAATATTTATTCATTTAATTCTTGAACCTTTTTTACTTCAGCCACTTAATGTTAATTTCATATCACGGCCAATCGAATAAAAACTTGTTTATAATTGTCAAAAATATTTACTGTGTGGTTACTACCAAATTTTAGCAAGAACCATATTCTACGCATTTTGTATTTTATTGCAGAGCCTTAGTGACGTTGAAATAATTGATTATAACTCATGAGTTCCTTGTCTGATCCTAGATCAGTATTCACACACGTTATCAAAGCTGCATGTGTGATCAGAGACGTTGAAATAATTGATTACACCTCATGAGTTCCTTTATTCACTCTCACGAACACGGACAAATAGGTTTGAAATAATTCCTTGAACTGGAATGTCAAAAACATATTTTATTTTTTCAGTTATATGGTTCTTTCACAAATATAGTAGTCTCGATTTTTTCTTCGAGGCTATAATGTCAAAAATAATTACTTGAAATGTAGCGAAACAAATAGCAAACATGTTTGTATTGAAACTTTTAAGGTTTTACGAGTGGACTACGGCTATGTTAAAGTGGATATTATTGAAAATATTTTTGTTATAATCACTTATTTCAGTGCAAAATACAAAATATTAATTTTTTATTGTCATCAAAAAGGTCAAGTCCCTCCCATGCCGAGATGGCACTTGGGAACCATTATACACAGCTTGATAGACTAACACTTAGGAACCGGTGCTGAACTCTGGCTTTATTGGCACAAGCGGTTAATAACAGTGACATATTCCCCTTGGATGGGATAACAGACTATTATAGGTTAACTTTCCAGCCATCATTTGTTACCCATTATACAGCTGGGCCCGGCATGGCCAGGTGGTTAGGGCGTTCGACTCGCAATCTAAG
>NW_013665853.1:272379-280286 GCF_000517525.1 Limulus polyphemus | reverse complement strand
CATCTGGTACCTAACATACAGCTGGATAGACTGACACTTAGGAACCGATGCTAAACTCTGGCTTTATTGGCACAAGCGGTTAATAACAGTGACACATTCCTCTTGGATGAGATAACAGATTAATCTCCCAGTCATCATCTGGTACCTAACATACAGCTGGATAGACTGACACTTAGGAACCGATGCTAAACTCTGGCTTTATTGGCACAAGCGGTTAATAACAGTGACACATTCCTCTTGGATGAGATAACAGATTAATCTCCCAGTCATCATCTGGTACCTAACATACAGCTGGATAGACTGACACTTAGGAACCGATGCTGAACTCTGGCTTTATTGGCACAAGCGGTTAATAACAGTGACACATTCCTCTTGGATGAGATAACAGGTTAATCTCCCAGTCATCATCTGGTACCTAACATACAGGTGAATAGACTGAAACAATAAGGGAATATTATCTTGCACAAGAACACAACAGTACGTCGCGAACAAACCTCTAACTCGCAACCATCCAATTACGAGTCCGAAGCGCGAAGCCACTGAATCATGCTGTTCCTCTTTTTTTTTAGCTATACTTACTACATATTTAAATATATAAAACAGTCATTTTTTAAAACTTATTCCCTACAATAAGCTGAAAAGAAGCAATGTGGATACGCATACAGTTTAATTGATTGACTGTCGTAAATCTTGCTTTGTTAGTGAAAACGACTAGTGGCAGAACAGCATATATCACAAAGAATTTCCACTCCTTTACGTCTGCGTCTTTCCACAGACTAAAATATTGAGAGAATAATAGCTCAGAAGGTGTTCAAAAATGTAAAGATGTGTATGTGTGTTTTGATACAAAAGCATGGGATATGTTAAGGTCCAAGCAAAAGATCATAGCCATTAGTTCTGAAGTCACTGTCGCTTCATGGGATATGTTAAGGTCCAAGCAAAAGATCATAGCCATTAGTTCTGAAGTCACTGTCGCTTCATGAGATGTGTTAAGGTCCAAGCAAAAGATCATAGCCATTAGTTCTGAAGTCACTGTCGCTTCATGAGATGTGTTAAGGTCCAAGCAAAAGATCATAGCCATTATTTTTGAAGTCACTGTCGCTTCATGAGATGTGTTAAGGACTAAGCGAAGTGTGTAGCCAGACGTTCCTGTAGTGTTTCACTATAGTTATATGAGATGTGTAAGCGAAGTGTGTAGGTTCTCCTTCTAAACTTTCTTCATGAGATGTGTCAAGGTCTTGGAGAAGTTAGTAACCACTCGTTCAATAGCGACTATCACTTCATGAGATATGGTATAGGCATATCTGTAGCCACTCGTTCTACAATAACTGTTTATAGCCGCTCGATCTATAGTGACTGTCTGTTGATGAATGTGTTAGTGAAGTTTCTAAACACTCATTCTATATTATTTATCGCTTCATGGGAGGTGTTAAGGCCTAAAGGCAGTTTATAGCCGCTCGATTTATAGTGACTGTCTGTTGATGAATGTGTTAGTGAAGTTTTTAGACAGTCGTTCTATATTGTTTATCGCTTCATGAGAGGTGTTAAGGTCTAGCGGAAGTTTATAGCCGCTCGATTTATAGTGACTGTCTGTTGATGAATGTGTTAGTGAAGTTTCTAGACACTCGTTCTATATTGTTTATCGCTTAATGAGAGGTGTTAAGGTCTAGAGGAAGTTTATAGCCGCTCGATCTATAGTGACTGTCACTTTATAAAGTTTATAACTAGATAAAAAAATTTAAAATAAACACAAGTTATATATTTAATTTCTCCTATCCAATTAGAGGTAGAAAATATGAATAACAATTATAATAATTCACGATTTTAGTTTCATCAAGTTTCAGTAATTATGATGAGTGAAAAACATTCACACCCTTTTCTATTTAACGATATACATTTATAAATATTTTACATATAAAACTGTTGTAATAAAGTCAGATCTTTGTGTCATTATGCATTAGAACACATGTCGATGTTGGTATAATAAGTATCAGAATACCACTCAATATTAGTATGATATGTAGAATAACATATTTCGATATTAGTATGATGTGTTCCAGAAAACTTTGAAATGTTTCTTTAATGTGTACCAGAACCTGTTTTAATGGCATTCTAGAATGTACCAGAAGACATTTCAATGGTGGTGGAATGTGTACCATAAAATATTTTAATGCTAATACAATATTTGCTAGAACATATTTGAATGTGGTATAAAATCTGTCAGATCACAAAGACATACTCTGATTACGATCTGTCTAATTAGACCTATCTTATTATACTTAGAATTTCCACGAGGCCTTCTTTTGACAATGTGCCTTTATTTTAAAACCATATTAGTTAGCGCTAATTCATGTCCTCATTGATAGCTATGTTTCTTTACTACTGCGACTAAACTATTAGATTGTTGCTTTTCACCTATGGTACCAACCGCTAAAGAGGGAAAATAAAGAGTAACGAAGCTTGTCGAGCAACGCTCTCCAGAGTAATAAAAATCATGAACGTCAAGTTGAGATCCATAAATTTGGAAAACGTTCAATAAATTCACAGTTTTCTCAAGCATACGACTTTTTATATTCTCAACTGTGCATTCTCATAGTTGCCCTAGGTTACTGGCTTTCTACAAAAGCCATCTTTTCCCTAAAATTCCTTACAAGCTGAAATTCGAAAGAGCTTCTTGATTTATTACAGAATGTAAGCCGACCACGGAGAAAGTTGTTGAAACGAAAATGTAAACTTGTGCTCTTAACCGAAGATGATACAAAATTAAGGGCATTTTCTATTCACAAGCAGTCGTCAGAACTATAAGGAACAGAGGAGAATTTATTCGTCGGAAAAGTTATCTCAATGATCACATCTCAGTACAAGATATCTTTTGAGAAATGCCCTTCAAATTGTGTTTCTTTAGGCTGGTGAACAGTCGCGTGTGTATGTGTGTTCAAACTGTTTATGCCATTTCTTTTGTTCGATAATTACGTGTATCAAAGATTTTGCAGTAACATTACTAGATATATTACTATATCTTACACATATCAAGCTCTACGATAGCATTTTAAACACGCTGTTTGTTTTGTTTTGTTTTATATTGGAAGAATAATTGCTGGTCTTAAACAATTCGTGAAAACGAAGTAATATTCCTCGAATATGAAACAGGAAAGGTTTTATAACTATTGGGTTGTAATTATTGCATTATTTCAGTAAGGAATTGAAAATTATTACATAACTGCAAGTTATCAAGGTGAAATCCCAATATTCATATCATCATAAAAATTAATTTCAGTCCATTTCCGGTCAATAGTGGATACTTGGCGCTCCATATCACTTTCCTATCATTATTGAGACATCTAAAAGACTGACGGATTATGACTTTTAATGTAACTAGCGGTAACAAAACATAAAATCTACATGTTCTTTAGGAATACAAGATGGATTTTGAAGGATAAAGTGTAGCAATCGCATCCACTGTAATATTCATGAAACAGACTACTTTTTTACGTTTATTCAAAATTATAATTATTTACCGTCTGCTTTATTCCCAAGTCCTCCTGTCATTTCTTTTCCATTAAGAAAAAATAATATATTACAGAATTGAAATAAAACGAGCCTGAAACCTATTTCAAAATGCAGAGATTAAATTAGGGTGAAAAAATAGCCGCGCTAGCATAAACACACAGTGCGTTCTATTAGTTTTGATGTATTAAATAAAAACTAATGCTTTGATAAGAACAAATAATCTCTAAGTTACATGACATTTGAACTTTAAAAGTGACCGGACATCATTAGCAAACTGCTTCTCGATGCGAATAGACAGTAAATAATTACAGACGTAGATTCGTTTTGTAAAATTCGGTGTCTATTTATTTAGATTTTATGTTTGAGGGAGGAGCAGTAAAATCGGTTAATGCAGTTTTTATAGATAGGTTAGATAAAAAAGGTGCAAATGCAATCAAGAAGTTAAAGACAAAATAATAATTCGGCTTCCAAGTTTCTTCTTTAGAGGTATCTACTGTTTAACGTGCTAAAAAAGATGTTTCTGTAAGAGAAGTTTAAGTATAAAATCTCCGATAGTCAATGTTAAAAAAAAAGGGAAAAGGTTGTGAACAGCAGACCATCTAGTTAAGAAGAGTTCAGACGGTGATGACTTGGACAAATTTTGTCATTATGGTTTAATAAAGAAGAAATCTCTGAATGTAGAGGGACAGAATGTCTACGTCTTGTTGTTTGGAGATTGTAACGAGATTTTAATGAGTTAGCTGGAAGAACATCCATCATCGTTGACATGTATAACCAAATATTTTCTAAACGACAAACACCTCCACCCTCTGATGTCAGAACAAAAAAACTGCAAAAGTTTCAAAACAATATATTTATCCAATAATTCTTTTTACTTATTTCTATTTCTAAGTGTCTCAAAGTAATCTGGCTTGGAAAAAAAATAAGGGAGATAAAACGTTTTGTTTTAGAACAAGTGAAAGTCGTGGGTTTGATTACTTCCTTGGATTACTTCCTTCATTACCGGAATTAGTTATTTCTTGACGTAAGAGAAAGTCAAATTTGTTTTTTGTTTAAAAGTGCAAAAAAATTGTAGCTTGAACTTTGAATTGGAGTGTTTTGTAGCAAATACATATATTTTCGTTGTATTATATACAGACTGTTCGAGCAGCTATAAGAAAGTGTGTTTATAATTAGTTTCAAAATAATATTAAGCTTCAACATAGGTCATATAATCATGTGACACCACAGCTCAGATTACTATTTGTTGGTCTTTTTAAACACAAGCAACGTATATGTGTGTGTGTTTGAAAAATAATTGGTTTGTTAAGTACAATGATCACATATACTAAGATACTTCCTACTGACGTTCAGAAAATACTATAGCTCAAATAATTATAAAAAATGCTGTTGATATTCATTTATAACATAACATGAAAATATTCATTTATAACATAACATGAAAATATTCATTTATAACATAACATGAAAATATTCATTTATAACATAACATGAAAATATTCATTTATAACATAACATGAAAATATTCATTTATAACATTTTTAAGGATACTAAAATCCACAAAGATGAATGTATATAATATTTAAATTTTGATATTATATAGGGTAAGAAAAGAAAACTGCTCTAATTTGCTTCAATTAGACGCTGGCCCATCACTTTTATTAACTGGTCCTGTATAGACAGGTTTTCCAGAACAAATAATGAATAATAGAAATTCAAGTACACTTTATCCAATACGGAGTTACTAATGAATGGTGTGTTATCAGACTTCCTGTGAATGTCGCGTTACAGTTGTTATTATAACAGGTATTATCGGTTGCTAAGAAACATTATACGCTATACGACTTTTGATTTTTGATAATACTTACTAAAATTAGTGTTCTTTGAAACTTCTTAGAAACAAGGCATATAAATGTCTTCAACAAATTAAAGAAATTATAATAGATTTTTTTGAAACTGTGTCTTAAATTCGCTGAGAGTCAAATTCCTCTATTCGACTGGAGTTGTCAATGTTGACTAGCTAGCTGCCTTCCCTATAGCCTATCATTTCAAACGGCTAGAGCCCTCGAGTAGCTTTGAGTGAATTTCACTAAACACACCATCTAACCTCCTGGTGGTAGCTAGCAAAAACGAGATTTGAAAATTTCAGAAATGAATATTTTCATGTTATCAATTAAACTGTGTTTAACACACAGTCCATAGTGAGAGGTTAAGTATGGAATTTGTTGAAAAGAAAACAAATGTATAATAATGAGAAGAAAAAACATTTCTTTTCTTATTATTTGATAGATTATTTAAGCAGAGTATTCATGATGAGTATATTAGAATGGACGAAAAGTGTAGAGGATGTCTTCAGAAGACGGAAGGTTTCGTCCATTAAACTTGTTTTTCGTTTTGTTACAACAGGCAGTTGCCGTCCATTCAGTGTGCTTATCATTGCTTTCATTGTTGGTCATTCTATTTTATTCCCTAATTACACAGAATCTATTATTAAAACTCTGAGTGAAATGGGTGAAAATTAAAACCTTACCTTTAGAGTCATTATTTCTTCCAGTTATATCGATAAAGATTACTTTTATTCTTGCATATACACAAGTGTTTTTGTATCTAGCACGAGTTTGTTATATTTCAGATAATATAAACTTAAACCACGATATACAAGCTTTTTAAAGGCATCTTTTTGAAATGAAATATCGGTGCTTTATACTGTTTATCGAACTCGTAATATTTCTAAAGGCAACTTTGAGATACAGCGTGTTTAGGTTATAAATAAGAGTTTAGCTTGCTATTAATGTTATTCTACATCTTCCATCGGAAATTAGTAGCAAGCGTGATAGCATGACCGAATAGGCCAATTACTGCAACCATTACTTTAACACCGACGAATCTCTATTATATAAACAACTTTGTTTGCTCAACCAGGAAAAATTAGTGTCGTTTCTCAAGGCCAATACGCCATTGCAGAAACATTAATGTGGATTCACAAAAACCATGGAGGTCGCTATGTCATTAATCAGAGTGATTTGGAATTAAGCCTACCGGTTCATTATCTGTCAGGAGTAACCTGACCCACACCAGGCAGCAAGTACCCTATTATCCCAGAGAAAAAGAAGAAAGCGTTTCCGGGCTCGAAGGGTCACAGCGATTACTGAGTACTAGTTTGAGCTCCTCGACCTAGATAATTGATCAGCCGTATTGCTAGGAAGTAATTAAGATTACCAGTTACAGCCTGCTGACTTGAAGAGACGCATCTTCTCTATAAAAGTTACTCCTAGCTGTGAAGTCGGCCAGAAATTGTCTTTCTTTTCTCTGCTGCCCGACTAAGTTTAAGCTGATTCTCTCACCTTACTACTTCGTTTCCTGAACTGTATTGTTCTTCTTCGAATAAAAAAAAACGGTTTTTTTTATAAAGATAAAATATTTGTTGAAATGACAGCAAAACTTTTTTTCTTAAGTTATAAAGCGATAACATAACAGCAACGTACGAAACGTAAAGTTAAAAGCTAGCCTTTACGTGATGTAATAATGACGACTGTTGTCAATGTGAGCACATTTTGTGATCGGCAGTAGAAAGCCATTTTAATTAAGAGGATCCTCTTTTTTCTGGTACAAAAGTACATATATTTCAAACATTACGAGTTTCCTAGAAACAGGCTTTAAACTAAAAAGTTATTGAAAAGCAATTAAAACCAACATTTGTTGATATTAAAATTGTATTGGTGTTAATAACCTAATAACAAGTCATTGTCGCTGTACTAGTATTATGTTTGAATATTAGATTATTCCATACAGTATGAATTATTCAAATTAGAACAAGTCTAAAATAACAAGAATGGTTAGGAACTTTTGTTCGAAGTTTCTGTGTAAATAATGTAAGCTAAAGCTATTTCTCGGTATACATAGTGGTATGAAAGGATTTCTATGTAAATAATGTAAGCTAAAGCTGTTTCTCGGTATATATAGTGGTAAGCGATTTGTTCGAATTCACCAGGTAGGTCTTCTTATCAACAAAATCGTGTTACTAGCTTCGATTTGTGGGGGAAGCATCCTCCATGGAAAACAGGGAACTATCATGCTAGTACTACTGAACCTGCTTATAAGCTAGTTTCGATTTGTGGGGGAAGCATCCTCCATGGAAAACAGGGAACTATCATGCTAGTACTACTGAACCTGCTTATAAGCTAGTTTCGATTTTCCCGTATCTATTCTTTTATTTTATTATCTCTGTTCTTTTTTTTTGTACTTCAACAGACATAATTATTTATCGAACACACGCCTTATTATGAGTCACAAAGAATAAAATATTAACTAAGATTAATAATATTAGTACAAATTATCATTTTTAATTAATTATGTAATCTTAAAATACAATATATATATATATATATATATATATT